>NC_142812.1:60396242-60555462 GCF_049724085.1 Artemia sp. Qi Xiang Cuo
GATTTCCTCAGGTCGAAACCCTAGAAATTCCTTAAAAAACAAGAAAACTTTCCAAATTCCCTAAAAATCTCAAAATCCCTAAATAAAAAGTTAGCCCCTAAAAGACCTCAAAATCCATAATTTAGGGGGGAAATCCCTAGAATGGAAACAGTGCTGAACCCACGTCCTCTCTGTCACTCTACATATCGTGGTTAAAGCGTCAGGCGCAACCTCGTAAAGAACTAACTCTAGTCCAGAGCAAGCGAAAATTAAAAAAACGTTTCGAATAACCAGCCAGGGGCGAGTGATCTTTTTATAGCTTCAGAAAAAAAATGATCAAACCCCCGCACAAATTCGTTGCGTCTACAAATTTGTAGAGATTTACATTAAATTTTTTTTTATCCACTTGAACATTCCTAAATTGTGTCCCATTTCTTTTCAGCCTCAACGATATAGGATAGGTTTTGATTCATCACGTCGTTTACAAAAAATGTACATCGAATAGGACTATGAATCGAGTCTGTTTCAGTTTTATTAACTTTATTTCGTTTTTCTGAAAACACAAGGACAAAAAAAAATGAATACCCCCTCGATCCGCCTTAGGTCATTTCATACCTGAAAATCGCAATTTTTTAAGATTTTGAATTGAAGTTATCAAGTATTTTGCAGTAGGTTGCATAGGTTGCATCAAGACATGGCTAATTGTAGACAGAGAAAAGCCAAGACAGATAGTCCAAGTAATTGAGAGGTGAATTGAAGTTATCAAGTATTTTGCAGTAGGTTGCATCAAGACATGGCTAATTGTAGACAGAGAAAAGCCAAGACAGATAGTCCAAGTGATTGAGAGGCAAATGTTTAAATGGCTTGGGTAAGGGTAAATGGCAGGAGTATGCATGGATGTAGGAGTATGCAAATGTAGTATGTACTAGATTTTCAATAGCGTTGCCAACGTCGAACCGTGGAAATAAATAAACAAAACCAATTAGTTAAAATTTGCGACCCTTTTTTGGCTGTATAAATCGAAACATAAACAATCTGTTGACTCCCAAAATTAAATACACCAAAATTAAAAGGGAAAGCCCATCTTAAGCTGTTTGCTGTCATATGTTTTTAGCTTTTTAATGGTTGATCCTACTCAGGTTTCTTTTTCTAAATTTGGCACCAGCTACAACCAAAACTGCATAACTTTAGAGGAGGTCTTCCACTCCAAACGATCAAATCAAACAACCAAATTACATTTTCAGTCTTTGGTGCCTTTTTTTTTTTGGGGGGGGGGTCCAAAACAAACAAAAGGGTAAAAAAATATATGATTTTTTTTTGAGGGGGGGGTCCAAAAGACAACCAGAAGTGTATAGATACATAACTTTTTAAAAAAAAATCCTTTGTTCTGAATGTTTCCAGGTTCAAAAGTCAAAACCCTTGTTTTTTTATACCTTTTCAACCAATACAATTCGAAATTAAAAATCGCCAAAATTTTTAAAAACAAATCCAAGCAGCAATTTAAAACCACAAATCCTGATTACATATAAAACTAACAATCAGGTTGTCGACGAAAATTTGAAGCTGAAAATACAGTTTAAAATTTAAAAATTAAAAATAATTTAAATATAAACCTTAAAATAATGTTCAATTTTACAAATAAATCGTAAATAGAAAGGCACTTGAGATTGGAAGTATATAGGCATATTACTTAAATTGGCCAGATGATTATTGTGCCATTAAACATCATACCCTGGAAACAATAATGTTTTAGAGGCTTATTAAGGGATTCTCTTTCAGATATTTTAGATAGCCAAATTCCCGGGAGCAATTAAACTTTTTAGCCAATATAGCCAAATTTCCAGGAGCAATTAATCTTAAACTTTTTTTGTCAATTTTCACCGACATAAATTCTCAAAGTATTAGGTTTTTCTTAAAATCCACTTTACTCTCGATTTCAAGAAACCCAGTGTTACTTCTAGAATGCACCATGCATACATAGCTGCATTTCTTTGCTCTAAAACATAAAACGAGGCATTATTATTTATACTCGATACGTAGCCATTTGCACGAAGACGTGAGTAAAATATCGTAGGTAGCACAGTCACGCTGCCTAAGTAAAGAACGATGTTGGCACTAAGTATTATTTATTTATGTCTTTAGATCAAGGCACTTCGTATCGAAGTTGTCGTATAAACTTCGAAAAGGGCTCATTCGATTGGATATTGAAATGGCTAGTGCCTTTTTAATAGTCGAAAGTGATTGGAAGGCAACTAACACTCCTTCCACGCCCACCATTTCCCCAAACACATCCAATCAAAACTTTGAGATAGCCATTTTGTTCGGCTATTATGTTCTGTGCAAATTATGTTCTGGCCTTGGGAAGGCATAGGGGTTTTTAGCTCTACTCATACTAATTTCTGCTCGTTTTGAGCTTGACTCCGTTATTTATTGTAATTTCTGTTCGTTTCTGGTTCATTTATTTATCGATGCTGATTTGTGGTTGTTTCACGCTTGGTAAATTATTTGATTTTATTTTTGCTCATTTTTGGTTTAATGGAGTTCTTTACTTGTATTTGAAAAACTTATTTTGCGGAAAAAGTTTTTTTAATTAATTGCAAGCATAAAGCAGCCATATTTTTGAAAATCCCAGCCGTGAAATTCTTTTCGAAAACACCTCCCTCATTAGCAAAAATTTGAGAATTAAACAAACTGTACTTGAGAGGCAATCCAAAATAAACTCAAACAAAATAATAATATTTTTTAAAATAGGGATTCGGGGGAGTATTCACTCAATCCTCTATGCATAAATTTAATTAAAAATGATTTAACAAATTATATTAAAAAAACCAGTCGCCAACACCGATGAGCCAGTAACAAAAATACCTTTTAGGTTAGATGGTAAAAAGGCAATAATAGCATTAAAACAATATTAGTTTAAAAACATGTTTGCACCTGTATGAATTGCCTCGTTTCTTACGGTTTCATCTTCAGTCCTGGTTGAAGTAAGGATTCTGGGACTCTTTTAATTTTTCAATTTTAGTTTCAAAGACTCCATTTTAATATAAGTTTTATTTTATATATATACGTAGCTTGCTGAGGACGGCTCTTAGACATAGAGCCGAAATATTCTTACGGTTTAAACCATGTGTCGACAACCCGCGGTCCGCGGGGCGCATGCGGATCGCGTGATGTCTTTGTGCGGCCCGCAAGATCCTCGCCGCAACGCACCTGACGGATTACATTATACACAATACCAAGACACAACAGAGTGAACGGTGGAGCCATCTAGCATTCTTGAAAAAATCCATAAACACCATCTAGCATAGTTAGTTTGATGTTCAACCATCCAGACCAATTATTTTGGTACGTTATAATTTTTGTCTTTGAGAAAACCTATCTTAGTTTGGGAAATGCCCCCAAAAAATACTTTGCCTTTAGATTTTACTTGTTTATCCTTTTTTAGTTCAACAAAACTTAGTGATTGTGATACCAAATGAAAGACAAATTATCTGGTCATGCTGTGTGGCCATCTTGTGGCAAAACGTTCAGAAGAAAAAAGAAACGCTTGATTTTGTAGATGGGTATTCGACATCTCGACAACTGTCGAGATGTCGACATCTCCACAACTCGATATCAAGAAGCTGCTGGATTAAATGCTTCCACTGAGTTCTGTCTCCTGTGAGTACCCGAAGAAACTCCAGCCACGCCTTATCCCACTTATGACCATGCTTTCGGAATTCCCCAAGCGGTTCGACATCCTTTCTGACGACGTTATGCCAAGATTTCATCTGGTCACCTGCTTTTTTTCTTCCATGAGGAAGCGAAGGGCTGCTAGTAGTACCTTGTGTGTCAGGGTCTCGTCTGGGGGCTCATTACGCGACCTAGCCACTTGAGACGTCTTTTCTTGATCATGGTGGGAATGTCATGCTTTTGTATGACAGATGACACCCATCTACAAAATCAAGAGTAGTTTGTTTCTTCTAAAGGTAATTTTAATCAAAAGGGTTTAGGTACATATAGGAGCATAGATACAATGTCTCAGTAGCAGAAAAAGGTATTAAGTTTCACTTTTCAGGGAAACAAGAAGGGAAGTCTCAAATCAAAATGTACAATACATATCCAAATTGTGAAAAGGGTCTATCCGCAATATCCCGGGAAAAAAAGGGGGGGGGTACGTTGGAACTTTCAAAGCGTATTATTGGGAATGATCAACTAAATATAAAAAAAAACTCTATGTCAGTTTTTCATAAGGGCATATAACGACATCTTACGAACAGACAAAAGTATTAAATTGAAATTTCAGGACCTGGTGAGGAGGATTTACAATTAAATATGGATGTAAAAAAGGCCTATCTGCAATATATCTGGGATGGCTAAGGGCATTAAGATGAAACTATTAGGGGATATTGCAGTATATATTGAACAAAACCAAAATACACTCTGTGCATGCAGGTTGTCAAGAGGGCATATGAACAATATCTGAGGAACAGCTGAAAGCAATACATTGAACCTCCGAGGGCTACTACAACTACTACTTATGCAATTAGTACTACTGGTATTTTGGCTTTTTCAAGCTGTGACTGCTTTTAGCTGTTTGAATTTGTGACTACTTGTAACTGCAAATACGTGTGACTGTGACTGATTGCGATTGAAACCCCAACTACTTGTAACTGTAATTGCCACTGCATGTGACTTTGACTTCATCAACTACTTTGGTATAACATACAACAAGACAATCCATCAGAACTGGAGCACTGCCAAAGAGGCAGGGATAGACTGACTGGTAGATTCCGTAAAAACAAATAGATATATATAGGTCTACATTTTATTTTTACAGATTTATACACCCAAGATGACTTCTAAAAAAAGGAAGATCTTTGCATCTTTGAAAACATTAGTCTCTCTACTGGAACTTGCAATCACCGCACCAAAGACTTGGGGCTAACTTGTGTGAACAGTTTAAGGATAAAGCGCAGTCTTTTACGTATTTCCCTCTTGCGATGGACAAAAGTACGGACGTGTTGGATACGGGTATAAAATTCCTAATATTTCTAAGAGGGATTGATGAAAACTTTCGCGTATATGAAGTCATTAAAAATGCGGTCTTAGTGGAACTATAAGGGGGAGGATTTATTTCCCCACTTGGAGCAAGCTCTGGTTGCATGCGGCTTGAGCTGGGATATATTAATCAGCATCACCACAGACGGTGGAAAAAACATGAGCGGTCATTATAAAGGTGTCGTTGGAAGAGTCAACAGCAAACTTCTAGAGTCTGGATCTGAAGTTCAGTCTGGATCAGAACTGAATCTACTCAAGATACGTTTACAATGAAAAAACAAATTGATATGCCAGATGTATTCAGATGTATTTGAAATGGACTAACATTATTTATCAAGCATATCGATGAAAGAAAGCTCGATCATTTTCCAAATTGCAAGAAAGCAGTAGAAGAAGCTGGAATAAATTTTGTTTGGCAAAATACTAAAATGAACAGTGCATTAATACAACTCTAAACTGAGTTTGAAAACCGGTTTGCTGATTTCAGAAAGATCTCACGTAAGATGGATATTTTCGAAAACCCCTTCGCAGTAGATGTCAATAATGTATTAAGTGATTTGCGAATCAAAGTGATAGATTTGCAAAGTCATACCACACTTAAAATAGTTTTTAAGGAAAAAACAAGTTTGGTGGATTTCTAAGGAAGTTTTCCCTCTGAAAACTACAAGGAATTAAGGAAGGTTCGCCCAGCAAAACATTACTATGTTCAGTAGTATATATATTTGTGAGCAATCTTTTTCAATCCTGAATCATCGAAAATACCAACACTGTTCTCGGTAATCGGATATACAATTAAACACTATACTACGCGTCTCTACTACAAAAATGTAAGCTAATGTAAAAAAAAAATTGCAAGTCCAATGCAACAACAAAAATCTCATTGATTGTATTAACTAAAATAAACATCGAAAAAATATACATTAAATGTTTTATTATCAAATCTAAAATATGTGTATATAAATGTTGTAGATATACTCTATTCATTATAGTATACCTACAATACTACATTACCATGTAATAACATGTGACCTAAGTGCGGCCCGCTTAATATTCCCACGTAAGTTTGGCCCTTTGACAGCCAAAGGTTGCCGACCCATAGTTTAAACAATTCCACTGTTTCAGGTAAATTCCCTGTTGCTGTTTTTATAATTACCTAAAATTCAGGAACCTGTACATCCGTGCAGGAATTGAAGTTCCAAGAAAAACAGATGTTTTCAAAACAGACACATAAATGTACTTGAAAAAATTCTAATTCAGATTTCTTAATATTTTCTGATATATCCAAGCACATGGAGGGGGATCTGCTGTTGCTGTCAGAATAACCATCTATGCAGCTTTGATTTACACGTGGAACTTTTTTTAGTCATCAGCCCCCCTGCTCCTTCTTCAAGAAAAAAGCTTCTTGTGCCTAATTTAAATGTCGTTCCTGTGTGCATCTATGTGGCTATATTCAGTAGGACTAGATTCTTTCAACCCTCAGATACTTTTAAATCCAGAATCGTCTTTCCGACCCATAAATGTAGTTCTTTAATTTCAGGAATCAACCCCAGGTGCTAGACATGAGTTTACATTCCGTCAAGAACAAACTCCACAAGTACAAATTGGACATGCGCAGGGAATAGCACAGAAGAATATAATGTCTCAAGGCTTGCTAGATCTAGCCCTAATAACAGCCAACGTCACCCAAATCAGATATACAACCTATTTGTATCAGCAGACCAGCAGTGGTCTGTTCGTCTTTCTTGTGATCTGTCTCTCTTTGAGCATTATTCTTCAGGTATGAGGTTAATAATATGCTTACTGATTTATAAAAAATGGCTGAAGGCGGGGGGGGGGGGTATCCCTCTTCAAAAGATGAAAATATAAGTAACAGCCAACAACAAAAAATTAATAACACACACTATCAGAGATCCCACAAAGGCTCCACGGCCCGTAAAGTAGGAGAATCACGAAGTCAAACATTCACATATTAAACTATTAATCAATTAAGCACAAACAATTCAAAACACCTACTGACAAAATAGAAAAAAAAGAAAGAGAAGAAGAAGAAAAAGAAGAAAAGAAGAAGAAGTGACAGGAGGAAAGACATTTCATTAAAAAAAAAACTCACTGAAATCAAGCAGAAGCTGAAGATTTAACAGTATATGTATATATATATATATATATATATATATATATATATATATATATATATATATATATATATATATATATATATATATATATATATATATATATATATATATATATATATATATATATATATATATATATATATATATATATATATATATATATATATATATATATATATATATATATATATTATATATATATATATATATATATATATATATATATATATATATATATATATATATATATATATATATATATATATATATATATATATATATATATATATAGTAGGTGTTTTTGAATTTTTTGTGCTTAATTGATTAATAGTTTAATGTGAATGCTTGACTTCGTGATTCTTCTGCTTTACGGGCCGTGGAGCCTTTGTGGGATCTCTAATAGTGTGTGTTATTAATTTTTTGTTGTTGAAAATATGCATATCTATATATCTATCTAGAATAATC
This sequence comes from Artemia sp. Qi Xiang Cuo, assembly GCF_049724085.1. Taxonomy (NCBI): domain Eukaryota; kingdom Metazoa; phylum Arthropoda; class Branchiopoda; order Anostraca; family Artemiidae; genus Artemia; species Artemia sp. Qi Xiang Cuo. The sequence continues at coordinate 60,403,862 of NC_142812.1, forward strand.
TTTTATAACGTAGTGAATATGTACGAACTACGCATATTTAAGAACAAATACGAATGAAACAGCTAACTAGAACAAACAAATACAAAAAAAAAATTAAATTAAAACAAAAACACGTACTGTTAAAAAAAATTAAGCCAGCAATTGAATCACTGGGAAACAGAGAGTTTACTTCTAAAAATTTTTTGAAGCAAAAACTGGTCGTCCTTTTAACCCGTCACAATGCGAATCACTTCCACAAATTCTTGAATCAGTGGGAAACAGAGAGTTTACTCGTAAAAGTACTGTGAAGTAAAAACTGTCACTTTTCAAAACCTAGTATCTACAAAGACATTCAACTTTAAGTTAGGAATCCCCCCCCCCATCATCGACACAGTGGGTCTGATGGTGAAGACAGAATTGTTCTATTTACTATAATTTCTTACAAATAACCTAGTATTTACAAGGATAAAAACAGATTTCACTCTATTTCACCAGTTTCCCACCACCAAATCGTAGTCCGCTTTCCATCTCCTGCATTTCAGAAGGTCATTAACTAATGGTTGACCACTTTGCAGGCGAATTTCAATGTTCGTGACCTTTTCCTGCCATGATATGTTCAGTATTCTTCTAAGGCACATATTTCCAAAGGCTAGGACGGGTTTTTCCAGTTGAAAATTTAGTTCCCAGCATTCACTTGCATAGAGGGGAATGAAGATCCCGTTACTATGCATGAGGCCGAGCTTCAAGTGCATAAAGCATTTCCTATTGCACCAAATTGGTTTCTACTTATTAAGAGTTTATATAGCTTGTCCACTACCCCTCTTGATTTTGTTGCCTATTCCAACGTTATTATCAATCCTACTCCCGAGATACTTAAATTCGTTAACCTGTTCAATTATTATATCTTCGCATTTCAGTGTCAACAGAGAGTCAGGTATAGCCATGCCCTTTATCCTACTGACATTAACTGTAATCCCCACATTTTATCTACGGCGTCAAGTAGCAGCTCCAGTCGCTCTTCCGCTTCTTCGAGAAGAACAACGTCGTCAGCGAAGTTAAGGGAAGAGATCTGTCGGCTGCAAATTTTGACTATAGAGCCTGAAGACTACCTTGGGATATAGTCGATAACAATATCAAACATGAATGGGGATAGAACCCATCCCTGTTTGACACCAGACATTATTTTGAAGAAACGCATATCCCAACGTTCTGCGCGCACCCAACATTCACTATCTTCCTAGAGTAAGATTATCATTTTGACTAGTTTATCAGGTGCTCCATAATTATTCAAAATCTTCCCTAAATTCTTTCAACTAAAAGAAAGAAGGCTTTTTCGAAATCAATGAAGAGCATGTATATTGCGTTTTTGTCCCATTCCCTGGACTGTCCAACCATTAGCCTAAGAATGAAAATAAGATCAAAGCAAGACCAACCAGGTGGGAAGCCGTAATGCTCTTCCCTGTGGCAAGATTCTGGGCCTGTTCTTAGGCATTGTGATGCCACTGCGGCTAGTAATTTACTAGGCACAGAAGTTAAGTTGATGCCCCTCCCGTTGTCAGATTAGCGCATCACCCTTCTTGAAGAGCTTCCCAGTATGCCCCTGGTCCAATCGTTTAGGACTTCTTCGTTATTCCAGATGACCAGTAGAGAGCAGTCTAAGCAGTTATGCAGGCTTGAAGGGATGTCTTTAGCATCTCTGCCATGATCCCATCGAATCCAGACGCAAGTCCATTTATTAACTTTTTCACGGCTATTGTTACTACTTCGGTGGTGGGGGTCAGCACTTACGTTAATTAGTAAGAAAGGTCAGATGGACTATGGGCAAGGACCGACTGAATAATTTAACGTTAATGAGCTTAGAACGCAAAGAATTAGAAGCAATCAATTAGGACGAGATAATCAATAATCTTGCATAGGCTAAAGTAAGAACTGTTAGATTTGAATAAATGGAAAAAAAAATTTAATAAATAAAAATTTTGCTGAAATTTGGCCTGAAAATTTTGGGAGACGAGGGAGGGGCCGCTAGGCAAAATTTTCCCCGGGCACGAGAGGCCAGAACTGGAACTGCTTTTGACACAAATCCTATCATCATCTATTTCGTCCGTTCCAAAAACGATTAAGTCACAGTTTTACAATTTTCTCAAAAACATAAGAAATACCATAAACGGACGGAGATGTAGAATTACAATTTTTAAGCCTCGCTGAGACATAAACTTAATTTCACCAAAGTTATAAAAAAAAGTAGGTTACTTTATTTTATTCACGCAATATTTCATGCAAAAACAATATGCTTTTTATGTCATTTTATGCTTTTTATGTTAGACTTTTTATGTCATTTGAGGCATACATATAAGAACCTAAGGATATTTTATCACATTTTACATATAGGAATATTTGAACTAAAACATCTAAAGTGTTTTTTGGGAGTTGGCAGGTAGATTCTAAACGGTTTTGCAATAATTCTATGTTCAAAAAAGGTAAAACACCACTCGAAACTCACCACCATCACCCCTTCAGTATGAAATAATAAAAAAAATTACTTACTAACATTATAATCCATTATAATCGCTATTAGAATTCATTTTCCGTAACGACCCCCCCCCCCCCGAAAAGAAAGCTCCGAAATAGCCATTGAGAAAACAAATTGAATAGTTATTTTAAACTATCAGATGATTTTAAAATAAATGATCAAATTCGGAAAACCTGAGGCTACAATCATCATGAACAAATCGGACTATGGATATGATTTCTAGATTAGCTTGACTTTCCAGGGCTGGAAGTTGGTTCACGCGATCTCAAGAGCTCTCAGTTCATCCTTCCTTCTCCTACCAGAGGATGTCCATTCCACGTCGAGAATCAGACGTATAAAGATTAGTCCTCGTAATTAATTAATATATCTGTCGAATGGGAAACCGCTGAACAACAACACTAAGAGAAAGCGAAGCGTTGGAAGAAAAAAACACGAAATAAACCACTAGAAACTGAAAAAAAGACATATTTACAAGAAGACACACTTAATATCACTCAAGCCTTGTGAAAGAATGAAAGCAGAATGTCAAATGATAGATTTCGGTGACTCTATTGATCGCTTTCCTAAGCTAAGGATAGTGACTCATTAGCCCGAGGGCCGCAAAGAAATTTCACATCGCTACCAGGAGCATTATTTGTGATAAGATTTATTCATAATGACTTAAATTACAATAAACATACGGTAACAATTCCCACTTGGCCTGTAAATTCTATATAATAATAATAATAATAATAATAAAAAAAAAAAAAAAAAAAAAAAAAAACTCAACATTAGACTCTGCACGCCACACTGAAAACAACGAACCACAGTTCATATAATTATCCAGTATGATCATTCCCTATCTCACCCATTATAAAAACCCGGACCGGGGTGCGAGTGCTCCGGAGAACGTTTTTGCAGATAGAAACATAAGCGATATCAGATCTTTTCACGGGTAGACAAGTCAGATTTCTCTTGGACTCGAAACTTGGCTTCAACGTTGGAACACTAATTTTGAAGAAACTAATTTTAAATTAATTTATTCCAATACATGCATGAAAATCGGTAGTTCGTAGTGTAATGTTATTATTAGATGTTTTTAGGAATTAAAAATAGGTTTCGAAGTCTCAAGTTGGTTTCAAAGGCATTTTGAGAAAGTTTCTGCAAAAATACGTGTTCCAGGGTATATATATATATATATATATATATATATATACAGATATACATATATATATATATATATATACATATATATATATACATACACACATATATATATATATATATATATATATATATATATATATATATATATATATATATATATATATATATATATATATATATATATATATATATATATATATATATATATATATATATATATATATATATATATATATATATATATATATATATATATATATATATATATATATATATATATATATATATATATATATATATATATATATATATATATATATATATATATATACACTACGAAAACTTTACGAAAAAGAAAGTCTTTTTTTAAAGAAAAGTAAAGGCCATATTAAACTTAAGATCAGTAGAAATAGAAGCCTACAATAATTCAAACTCAAAACGACCAGAAATTATTATTAAAGAATAAAAAAGGAAAGGAGAATAATTGGTATGGCGGTAACACTGCATATAAATTTATATGAATGTATATATAGTGGGCTGTGAAAAAAAAAAATTTCACGACGTGAAAAAAAATGATGAACTATCCAGTTGCGGATCCAGAGGGGGGGGGCGAAGGTTACCCCCGTAAAGTAGTCTAAAGTAGTGTAATTTCCCTAATTAACCCAATTTTGCATTAATTAAACTTGCTCCTAACGTAAGTTTGTCGGATCAACCTACTTTGCGCCCCCTCCCATAGAAAAATCCTGGATCTACCCCTGAAACCATCACACCTATTCCACCAGTTATTAGAAGAAAAAAAATCCTTATTTTCACAAATTTCATCAACCCCCGCCTCCTTTTTTACAAAATCCTACATAGGCCAATAATTTGAGTCCACTGTATGTAAATAATAGATGAAGTCATAATTTGTATATAAATTAAGTCATACCTGTGAGATGGGACACTTGCAAACCACTTGGCTGGCTCACCAAGTTTTTTTCTGCTGTCGCAATTACGAATAATGCACGTTGTAACCATTTCTCATTGAGTCAACACACTAACCCGCTAATGCAGAAAGAAGTGGGAGGAGCTTTTTGTTCGCACCGAGAACGAAGACCAGAAATGATCTGCGATAAGCTTACTGGATAATTATATGAACTGTGCGACGAACAGACCGACCGACACACTCTAAACCATAATCCTTATGCCCGGGTTATATTATAGTAGCACCTGTGGACAAAACCAAAATTACTCACAACTACAGCGCCAATTACGCATGCCGTGCGTAATTTCCCGAGTTGAACATCTATTTCAAACATAAAATTTATCATTGATCAATCAGAGTCAAGAGGTATAGCTTATTTTTTTTTTTAAACTAGAAAAGACAGAAACTTAGAGCAGCAGTTTTTCTACATGTAGCCTACCAGGAACCTGGCAAAAATTACAAAGCTATAGTAGGGTTTATTGTTAGTAGGGAATAATTGGGAACAAATTAGAGTTGATACAAGCTTTTCAAACCAATTACTTGCCATTTGAATTTTCAACTTCTAACAATTCAGGTGTGAAGTTTAAGTAAAAAGAAAACGGTACTATGCTAAAATCCAGGACACAAGAAAAAAAGACCCCATCGAAATCTCAAAGTTAAACAGGTTTCCGCGGCATAGTGAAATATTGCTCACTCCGTGACAATGATTTAAACTTAGTTGTTTGGGGTTTAGGGGGACTAAAAGGTAGCTAGGTTAGGTTAGATTTGGTTATATATTCATTATATGCTATGCTTTAATGCCCCCCCCTAGTGTGCAAATATAGAGCCCAAACTTGTTCATAAACTATTATATTTTCATCTTATTTTGTTTTGTTTCATTAGCATTAACCAAACTTAACTTCTCGCATGTGTCCTGGATTTTAGAACAGTACCAAGAAAACTTTTATTCATGAAACTTGAGTTTTTCATTAACAAGTGTAACTGTAGTTTGATTCGTGCATTAGAGTAACTTTCTTTTTGTTTTAGATTGTGCAAGCTTGCTTCCTTTTGCATGTAGGAAGACTCTCCAGAAGCATCAAAAGCGATCCAAGCATGATGGACCGAATTTGTAAACACACAAACTTCTCAATTGTTTGCAATATTATCATTACTGTGCTCAATATTTTCATAGCCTCTTTCTCTTAAGTACCTTACGATTATAGAATCTCTGATTACCTGATTATAGAATCAACATGTAAAGTGGTTAATATTATTAATAAGTATAGTTATGTACTTTTATTATGAATCAAGCAACAAAATGGCATTTTATTCTTCGTATATTCTTCCCATCCGTTATAATGAAAGAAAGGTTAGGATGGCTTGGCCACGGTTGTCAAAAACTGTGCTTTTTGGCCATCCGTCCTGGGCCAAATAAAAACAGGTCGTCCCGGAAAGGGACAACCACAGTTTATACAATTAGCAGTATGATCATTCTCTATCTCACCCATTATAAAAACCCGGACCGGGGTGCGAGTGCTCCGGAGAACGTTTTTGCAGATATAAACATAGGCGAAGTCAGATTAGCGGGGCTGATGGTTAGACTGTTTCCGATTGTTTCCATCAAAGTGCATTGAAACAATCGGAAATAGACTAACCAGCATCCCCGCTAATGCAGAAATAAGTGGGAGGAGCTTTTTGTTCGCACCGAGAACGAAGACCAGAAATGATCTGCGATAAGCTTACTGGTATATTCTGTCTACTGTGAGGACAACATAAGGAAGAATTTAAACAGAATTGGAACTTCGCGGGTTGGGGTAAAGAGTGAAGCTTGGATGAAGGAGAGGAGAGGGAGCGTACGCAGCTGTGTTGGGCTTACGCAACTAGGTCATGTAATCAGTTGTTGGTAGTAGCAGCAAGTTTTCCCATCCGCAAAACAGTGACTAAAACTCAAAATTTTATACGAGAATAAAACATGAAAAAAAGTTTAATGTTCGCATTGAAATTACCGTTGTTTATACATTACGATCCGTGGGATATGGGGGCGAATAAATAAATCTTATCTTAGCAGGGAGGGGAAAAAATTGAGTGTTTGTTTTAATACTGGGATTGCTATTTATTTCGATTATTTTTTTGGTAAATTCTCTTTACTTTCTTTCTAATCCTTCGAATCTGTGCGATAAGGGGACAAATATAAAATCATAATTTAACAGGACAACAAAAAAGAAGAAGTTCGTTTAATGGCGTCATTACTGATCGTAATCCCGAACCACCTAACACAAAAAAATTGTCTCTAACTGAAGCTAAGAGTGAGATAAAATTAAATCGTACAGAAACAACCGGAAGGTAGAGTGGCCTAAATAGGTGGCAGCAAAGTAAATTGACGCTCTGTTTCGCAATCAGGGAACCGGGTTTCGATTACTGCTGCCAACCGGTGGGGCGAAAAGTTTGAAACTGAAACGCCGACAATAACATGTCGACACCCTATGCGCCATCAATGGTTCCGAAAGTTTTTTATCCTACCCTTCTATGCTAAGAAGTAGCCTGGCGCATCTAGAATTTCTCTAGCATGTTGTATTGGCTTGCTCGATTTACTAAACAGAAACATATAAAACTCATCATTCGAATCTTCAAACTTATGATATGTCTTTGGAAACTATCAAAGGTGTAGCATGTAGGCCATTACTTCCAATCAGGAAATTTCCGGACACTACTGCCTAGCCATCTCATTCTTGTTACTATTTATACACATTTCCCTACATAATTTTTGTTTCATAGGAATATTTATGTCAAAAACCAATTCAAATATTTTATCCTGAAAACTAAAAATAATTTGATATATGGTCTCTTGCCACAGTCAGCCACATTTGCAAAAATTCATTTTGGAAAGGAAGAGGTGGCACCCTAACCTTTAGAGGGTTTAGGGGGGGGACAGAAGCACTAATTTGCGGTTCTTTCTCTTGATTTTAAGCAACACTTTTATTGTGTCTCTTTTCCTCCGTCGTCGATTTCAGCTCATTAAAAGAAAGCGGCGAGGGTCTAACCCGAGCAGCTTTTACGGAAACTTTAGACCTCCGGCCGTATTGATGAATATAAGACTGGGGTTTTCAAAAGCAGCACATAGTTCTTGCTTGAGACCCAAAAGGAGGGTTTTCGCTTGTCCTTGAGCTCACAATAAAATTTTAAAAACAGAGTCCCAACGAAAAATGAATCTAGGATGCATTCTTAAATTTCTTTGTAATTTATGCAGAAGTTGGTACTTCACATTTTTTAAGTGTCCAAAGTGATTAAGATTAAGCTTAACCGTAAAAATTTAGAGGAAAGGATATTTGTGCCTGATTGAAAAAAATAACTTATAAACTTATACAAGACTTTAAAAATGTTACTAAAGACTTTTATTGTTATAGCCTCACGACATTATCGCCATAAGGAACAGATTTTTGCGCAAGTATAAATGCTAAGACATGCTCATACGAAAAGACAACTATCACAATGGTGATTTCCAGGGAAGACTAAAAATTCAAAGGATCGCAACGGTTGGCTGGAAAACACAAAAAGCACGTCATTAGACAGGAAATTTCCTACAAACCTTTTCCCGTTGATACTTCTCCCTATTTGTACGACTACAGTCGGTAGCATTATTTGCAAATTATGTGATAGTAAAAAAAATTATTGCTTTGCGATGCTGCATTAGAGGGCTAAAGTAACGTTCCCACACAAAATATACGTTCTTTAAACAAAACAAAATTTCACTTTGAGCAGCGGATTTGTCAGCACTATTCACATACGTTAGGTCTACTGAATTCAAGCTACCAAAGCAACACAAAAAAAAACAAAATTCGAAGAGTAACCTATTTTCAATCACACAGAATGAAAGTCTCTATGTGACCCTGATTTAAACAAGGTTTAACAAGTCTATCTTTTGATTAAAATTTATTTCCGAAGCCCTTACTTTAAATGGGACATTTGCGAAATTTGGAGCTATTACCCTTGGAGCTACACATGGCATGTCACCCCTGGAGGTACATTTATTTCGCCTTTTGAGTTCTAATAAAAATTCTTATCTAAGATTTAATTGGATACCATATGGTGTTTGGGGTGCAAGGGGCGTTGAGAAGGCATCAAGTTTGATTTTTGAATAGCCAAATGGGTATTAAAAAGATTTTAGTAGGTTATTTGTGTGTTATGAAGGATTAGAATGGCGTACCTAAAGATATTGTAAGGGCACAGCTTTCTACTCCTCCTTGGTTTGTTTTCGGGTTGAGGGAAGGTTGGGAGGATGGAGGATGATGTATAGTTGATTGAGAACAAGGTCTTATGAAAAATATTTGTACATTATTAATGTATTTCCACGGTGAAAGGGGTGCCCTATGGCAGAAGGGCACCCTGCTAAACCGGGAATAGTACTTTTTTTGCGAGTTTTGATTTTTTTGTAATATACCTTGTCTTCGTCAATTATGTTTGGATACCCAAACCCAAATTTCAAAAAATAAAAGTTGTTTTTAATTTAGTGTAGGTGACATTAAAGTTTGAAATTAAGTGAAAAAGATTATTATGTCACCGAGAGGAGAGGAAGTGGGATTTTTATAAAAAAAAAAAAAAAAAAAAAAAAAATAAAAAAAAAGAAGGCGTCAATTTGTCCTCCAATAGATTTTGGTCCTTTAAAAGAGCACTAGAAATTGTAATTTGTAATCAAATGAGTATTACTGAAACGCAAGATTTTTTCACGTTTAAATTGTCGGCTATACCTGAATATTTGTGCATTTTAGACGCACTTTCCAGCGACACTAACGCATTTAGCCTGATCTTTGACGCAACAGAGTAACTCCATATAAGATTTTTTATTTTTGATCAAATGAGTATTATTAAGACGCACGATTTTGTCATGCGTAAACATGCGTGAATTTTTCTGCATTTTAGACACACTTGCCAGCTACAAAAACGCATGTATTTAAATCTTTGACGCAACATTGTAACTCTAGAATAGAAGCATAATTAAAGTTTCCTTCTTTTCCGGAATCCGAAAATAAGAAAAAAACTAATGGCTTATCTTAGCAAAATTTCCCTGCCAAGCCGCACTTCCCAAAAAAATACAAACCGCAAAAAAAGACAAGATATTTATCCAAGCGGGAGTCAGTGAAGCTAAGTGGTTTAAAAAAAATGGATTTTGAAACAGATCAAAGAACACATCCTATTGAAGAAGCACATGAAGACAGTAGCGGAGTCAGGAAAGAAGCTCTTGAGATGGATGACGAAATAGTAAAATTTAGAACTACGTCACTCTCTGACTGTTCTCCTGTAAGTTAAAGCCTCTTTTTCAGTACGTCCTTTTATTTCTAGCAAGATTCACAGGATCCTCCAGTACTCAAAACGGGCTGCTAGTCTTTTCAGGCAGATATTTACTCTAGTTGCTTGAACTCTGATCCTTTCTGCCACTCTACAGGTCCATATCCTTTGTACCAATAAGGGGCAGGAGACATTTTTTTAATTTGGGATAAAAATCGATCAGACACCATTCAGAATTTCTGTTTCATCTACAGATTTGTAAGTAAAAGACACTTGTCGTTTATTTTGCACATATCTATAGCTTTTATGCGATATTGCACAGACTTATTTACAGTTCGTTACCAAAAACTGTTTGAAAAAAGAAATAATTGACGTTCCATATTTAGCACGCACACAGGCTTTACGATCCTATCCTGTTTGAATTCCAGTGATTTTCAACTGCAACTATTTCCTGTAAAATTTCTTTTTGTGAAAATGTACAATAATTAGGACTAAGAGTTAGCAGGCTACTACTAATACTACTACTAACAACTCAACGCAGCACCAAGCCGCCTGAGGCTTACACAGCTACGCAGGCTCCTCCTCCATCGCGATCTATTCAAAGCATCCCTTTTTACACCCTCCCAGGAAGTTCCCGTTTCCTTTAAATCTTTCTTTATGACGTCCTCCCACCTCACACGAGGACGACCTGCTTTCCGTTTAGCCCTAGAAGGTTGGCTAAAAAGGACAATCTTCGGCAATCTGTAATCCTTCATCCGCACAACGTGCCCTAGCTACCTCAACTTCTCTTTCATTATAGCCCTAGAAAGCGGTATTGAACCACATTTTTCGTGCAGCCTACTGTTTGAAATATGGCCAGTGAGCCGGGTACCCAAAACAATCTGTAAGCAATTTCTCTGGAAAACATCTAGCAAATCATCATCCGCTTTTCGGAGCGCCCATGCTTCAGAGCAATACTTGATCACTGTCATTACTGTAGCTTCTGATATTCTAGTCTTGGCTTGCAGACTTATCTTACTATTCTTCCAAGCTTTTTTCAAGTGTGAAAAAATATCCTGAGCCTTGGCTATTCTACTTTTAACATCCTCACTGCTCCCACCGTCTTTATTAAATATACTACCATGGTAAGTGAAGCAGCGCACCTGATCAATCTTTTCGTTACCCAACGTCACCTTTTCATCTTCACTTATTCCTAGCCTTAGTGACTTAGTTAATTTTCAACCTATTCTTGCACCCTGAACTTGCAAAACCTCTAAAAGTTCATTCCTTTTGCTCACACTTTCATCTAAGATGCTAAAATCATCAGCATAATCTAAGTCCAGGACACTTTTTCCTTTCCATGTGACTCAATGGTCTCCCATTGCCTTTCCTGTGCTCCTTAAGACAAAGTCCATCAAAATAATCCATATAAAGGGGGATAAAACAGAACCCTGCTTAACTCCTGGTTTAATACAAAACCAGCTGCTAAACTCATTTCCTACCTTAACCGCAGCAGTGTTATTCTTGTACATAGCATTAATCACTTTAATGTATTTGTCTGGTATACCATACAAGGATAAAACTTTTGCTAAAGCTCTTCTATCAACAGAATCGAACGCTTACTCAAAATCTATAAAAACTGAGGATCAAAGGTGTTTGACAACTCAGGCACTTCTCAATTATTAACCTGAGAGTGAAAATTTGGTCGACACATCCTCTACCTTTTCTAAAACCGCACTGTTCTTCTCTTAAAACTTTGTCTACAGCATGTCTCAGTCTAAAAAGCACCATATAACTAAATAATATGCTACCTACAGAGACCAGACTAATGCCATGATAATTACCACGCTCACTCTTATCACCTTTCTTATAAAGTGGCTTAATTAAGGTTTTCCTAAAATCGTTGGATACATCCCTTTTTTCAAAAACCATATTTATAATCTTCAGTAAATTATTTCTAACCTCAGAGCCACCATATTTAAGAAACTCATTTACCACACTTTCAGCACCTGGAGCCATGTTATTTTTAATCCTTTTAGTACTGTTGCTAATTCTTCCCCACAAAAAAAATAAAAAATCTTCCTTCACATCCAAGGTATAACAAACTTTTTTATTTACCTCTATATCTTTTCCTGTAGCTCTATCTGGGTTGGGAAATTCTCAAAATGTTCTACCCATCTCTCTTTAACTCTTTCCTTATCACTAATTGTTGCTTCGCTCCTATCTTTAGAGTTGAAAAGTTTAGATTGACTATTCCGGCTGAAGTTATTAACATCCTAGTAAAGCAGTTAGCTCTTATGTCGCCTAGCTGCGCCTTCTAGATCCTCAGTAATATCATCGATGACCTCCACTTCAAACCTCCTTAGCTCATATTTTAATGCTTTCTCCGCTTTCTTTACATTCCTTTTGTTTTCATATGATATATCACTCAGATAATTCTTGTACAAGTACCTTCTCCTTTCTATTGAACATAAAGCTTTTTCACAAATATTCTTAGCTGCAGTCCTAGCTTTCTTCCCTAAGACACCTTCAGCAACTGAACAGATTATTTTTCTAAAATAATTCCAACCATCTTCCACATTGTCAAATTTTAAACTCTCAAGTTTAGTATTCAACTGATCCTGGAAAGTTTCTCTCAAATTCTCATCCTGAAGTCTACCAACATCATAACCTCCCAGAAGGTACTTATCCTTCCAAAATTTCAGCTTTAGATTAACTTAGAAACTACTAAATGATGGTCTTTACTTTTAGCATCAATAACAGCACTCCTACATACCCTAGTATCTTGTATTAATCCTGCCAGTCTTCGGTTAACTATAGAATAATCAATAAGGTTTGCTGTCTTACTATCACGTGAATACCTTTTTAACTTATGGATCATTTTACGACCAAAGACTGTATTGGTTATAAAAAGATTGTTATACCCACAAAATTTCAAAAGTCTGTAGCCATTACTGTTTTTTTTTTCTATACCAAATTTACTTAGGCTAGGATACCATCGATCCCTATTTCTACCGAACTGGGCGTTAAAATCTCCAAGTAAACACGATATTTCACCTGGGACCCCCTCTACTTGCTCCTGTAACTGTAAGTAAAATGCATCTGAGTCACTAGTATCTCCGTCAGTCGATTTAACAGTGGTATATTCTACTATAATTGATACCCTGAACTTTTTAGTCATAAAATGAGCAATTAGTATTCTACTATTAATACCTTCCCAGCCTAAACAAGACTTAGCAGCTTCCTTATTCATCATGAGCCAGACTCCCTGTCTATGTACCCCATCCTTCCTTCCTGAGTAAACAAATTCTATATCACCTAATTTCATGCTTAGTAGGATACTCATTTACTAAGTCTGTTTCGTTTTTCAGCATAAACAAAAAAACTGAACATACGTTATCTTTCTTTATCCCGGCGGTTCTCTTGAGTTTCTGCTTATCCAAAAAAGAGAGCCGAAAACAAAACAGGTTATCAATCTTTATCCAAGCTCTTTGGTGTGCTTCTGTTTTGTGTTTCAGAGGCAGCACCAAAGCAATGCCTCAGTAAAGAACCGATTCGCCTTCTGTGTATAATTCATTTGTCTCGTTTTTTGTTACCCAACCACTTCCTATAGATGAGGCGGTCGCAGAGAGCTGGGAAAGAGCTCATTCAATTGGAAATGAAAGTCCTAGTCCAGTTTTTAAGAGTCAAAGCTCTAACAGCGAATGCCCTGACGAGAATAGGCTGGATATAAAAGGTTGGAGCTGTTCCGGTGCTGCGAGATTATTTGGGGTCTTTGCTGTGTCGAAAGTTACTTGGAGATCCCTGACGGCCGCACTGCAAACATGATTGATTACATACTTGTCTGCAAGCGATGGAAATCATCTGTACTGAGCACAGTCTCCATAGCCGGTGGCGACTTCGACTCGGACCACATTCTAGTCATGTCTAAGCTCTGTTTGCGCATATGGAAGCCCCAACAGACTAAGAAAAGCTTAGAGATATTGTGGATACCAAGATATTGTGTCGACCTGCTGAAAAACATAGAAAGAAGGAACAGGTATATAACAGCACCCTTAAACAAGTTGTCAAGAATCCAACCCATGGACTCCAACAGTAGAAGAAATTGACCGATTGGTCGACGAAAGCGCATCCATCATCAGAGAAACTACTAGTGAAATCCTGGGAATTCAGACCCATTCAGATAAACCATTGATCACCCCCGAAATTATTGATCTATGTGTGCAGAAACGCGCCCATGCTAACAAGGTAGATCGACAAAGCCAGGACGAGTACAAGAGGCTGACGCTCCTAGTAGAAAAGAAAATCCGACAAGCTCTACGACATTACGTCAATGAAAAATGTCGTGAGTGTGAAGAAGCGTTTCAAAAAGGTAATAGCCACTTCGTGTACAAGAAAGTCCGTGAACTGTCAGTAAAGAAGTCCTCGGCCGCTCCTACACTGTTAGATAAACATGGGCTCCCAATCACGGACTCCGAAGGAAGATGAGAATGATGGAAGGATCACTTCAGCAAAAAACTGAACCCCACAATAACGCCCGACCTGAATATCTTAATTTTTTTCCAACTACCTCAGTATACAGTAGACCTAAGACCTCCTCCACTAAAAAATCAAGTACTCTCAGCAATAAAATATCCAAAAATTTATAAAGCCCCAGGTCAGGATAGTATTCAGTCAGAACTATTAAAAGCAGGCCCAGAAGAACTGGTTGATATCTATCACAAAGTCATAACAAGTGTCTAGGAAACGGGCCACTTCCCCAGATCTTGGGCAAAAGCCACCATCGTCCCCCTTTTTAAAAAGGTTGAAAAGGGCGACTGTAACAATTACAGACCAATAAGTTTAACTAGCGAACCGGCGAAGATTCTTACAAAAATACTCCTTGACCATCTGAAATCTCTGACAAACCATATCTTAGAGGAATACCAAGCAGGCTTTTGAAAAGATTGCTCTACCATAGACCAGATTTTCTCCACTCGGCAAATGATGGAGAAGTATATCGAGTTTGCAAAAGAGCTGCTACTACTCTTCATCGATTTCAAGCTGGTTTTTAAATTGATAAGGCGAGACGAATTATGGCACTTCCTGCTATACTATGGACCCGTTGAGAACAAAGTAACCCTCATATGAGACATATATTCACATTTCGTCAGCCAAGTTCTAATGCCCAAGGGATTGACTGAGGAGTTTGTGACATTAGCGGGTGTCCTTCAAGGTTGCCTCTTGTCACCCCACCTCTTTAACCTGTTCCTCAACGCAGCACTATCATTTGCACAAAAGAAGACTCGGCCTGGCAAGCACCAGCTTCAAGAACCTCTTGCCAATCTGGAAAAACAAGACTCTGTCAACCTCTCTGAAGGTGCAACTCTTCAACTCGCTTATAATCCCAAAAGCTTTATACTCAAGTGAAACTTGGTCAATAAAGGCTGATGATAAGCAAAGATTCTCTGCTTTTGAAGCTAAATGCCTTAGACGCATTGCGAAGATTACCTACATTGATTGGGTCTCAAATGAAGATCTCCGAAAACTACTCCGTTATCCCAGCACCATCATGGACCAGGTCAGAAGCCAACAACTCCGCTGGCTTGGCCATATCCAGCGGATGTCAGCCAACCAGCTTCCAAAAATCCCATTCAAAGGACGGGTTCACAGCATGTGCCCCAGAGGCCAACCTTGTAAGAGATGGACCGACAATTTCCCAGCCCATAACCTCCCCCAGCTACTTTGTCTAGCGCCAGACAGATTGAACTACCGTCACCACATTCATCATTTGCTCAGAAGAGAAGAAGCCCCAACACAGCGACAAAGGCTGGACGGGACTTAAGTCAGCTGTGTCATAAGCTCCTTCCTCCGTCCCAATCCCCAAAAAGGAAAACCTGCTTGCCTGGCCTCATAGTGGATATGAGTTTCAAAAACTCATGTTGAAGTGGTAAAAAACATGATATAAGGTGGTATAAAATTTATTTGTTCAGGCAGGAAGGATGGGATGCATAGAAAGAAGGGCTCATGATGAATAGGAAGCTTCTAAGTCTCACTTAGGTAGGGAAGATATTAACAAAAGAATTATAGTTATTCATTTCACAACTAAAAAGTACAATATATTGGTCATAGTAGTATATGGCCTTGTAAGACCAACTGATGTGGAAAAAATATTGACTGACAAAAAATTTACTTAAAGTTAAAGGAACAAATAGAAAGGATCCCAGGTGGAGATATGTTAGGGGATTTCAATCTCCAGGTTGGTATGGATAGATGATACTTTAGCCTAGGTAAATTTGGTGTAGAAAAGGAAGATAGGAACAATTATTAACTGCTGAAATTTTGTAGGCATAACAATCTAGTTATAATCAACACAGCATTTGGTCATAAAATGGTCAATAAGTTAACAGTGTACACACATGATGGTATGACGGCCAGCCTTATTGATTATGTTAGTGTAAATTAAAGAGATGCGAAATAAATATAAGATACTAGGGTATATAGGAGTGCTATCATTGATTTTAAAAGTAAAGATAACCATCTATTAGTGTCTAGAGTTAATCTAAAGCTGAAATTCAGGAAGGAGATCCCGAGATCCTTTTTACCATCTCAGGCGCTTCCCCTAGCAACTCAGACACAGCCCCTGGTGGCGGATCAGGGATCATCCTTCAGATACCCAGGATACCCTCAAATATCAAATAAAAAGGCACAGACCAGGGGAAGGCCAAGTCTCTGGTGGTTCTAAACAGCCAGTGCACCCTTTTCTGGGGGATAATTACAGACACAGGAGAAGGTGAGCCTCTCTGATAGCAATCTTGTTGGGTCCAGCAGCGCGTGGATATGCCCCAAATACTTTAAAACTCACCCTCCAGTAATGGGATAAATTATTTGGTGATGTTGTGATGCCAAGTGGGATGATCCTCCCTTCAAGGACAACTCCAAGGAGCAGAAGACACACATGAGGGTGTCAACTGTCCTGGCTAGAAGCAGAGAGGATTGACTTGTTATTGACTCCAAAGTAAGCCAAAAAGCTTTTCCTCTTTATAAATTATGATTGGGCAATAAATGAGATCACGAACTAGGGCTATCATGTCTGAGGAAACTGACAAACAAGTTACTATGTTCAGGGGAAACCGACAGACAAGTTGCCGCATCCAGGCCAACCGATGTAATAACAGCCAATAGCATTAGAAATCCATTTAGACAACATTTGAAAAGTCCCTCTCAAACAGACACTAGACCAGTTTAATGTACAAGACTAACAACCAGAATTGGAATATTAAACCTTTGGACAACCAATACAAGTAGAAATCATTGGTCTCTTGGAGACACATCTACCAGGTAACAGTAAAAAACAGATAGGTGATGCAGCCCTTCAATTTTCTGGCAGTCAAGATAGAATACACAGACAATGCAGTTTTTGTTCTTACCGATTTTTTTTTACCGTTTTCGCTGACGAAAGCGGTAAGAAAATCTCTGCTGTCACTGGTGTCTCTCTCAGAAAGATTGATCATAATCCAACTCAAAAGCATGTTCAGCAACCTCTTCCTAGAGCAATTTTACACTCCTGGTTTGTCACGGTTGGATGAGTAGCCTGAGGATTTTTTACTCTCAGCTTCAGAGCCTTGTTGACCCCATTCTAGCGAAAGACTTTGTTATAGTCCTTGGACATTTCAAAGGCATCTTGGTAAATGACAACAGTGGAAACGAGGATATTATAGGCAAATTTGGAATCAGACAAATCAAAGGAGAGCAACTTACTGAATTTTGCCGAGACAACGACCTCTTTGCAACAATCACAATGTTCAAGCAC
Source organism: Artemia sp. Qi Xiang Cuo (assembly GCF_049724085.1). Classification (NCBI taxonomy): domain Eukaryota; kingdom Metazoa; phylum Arthropoda; class Branchiopoda; order Anostraca; family Artemiidae; genus Artemia; species Artemia sp. Qi Xiang Cuo. Next base: position 60,421,514 of record NC_142812.1, read on the forward strand.
CAGCAAAAGAGAAAATTCACTTGGTGGTCTCCTGATAGAAAGACTGCTAACATGGTAGATTACATACTGGTATCTAACCGGTGGGAATCACAGACACAGCAACTTTCTCCAGTGGAGACTTTAACAGTGATCACAATCTCCTCATGTCATCAACTAGTCTAAGGTTAAAGGCTGTTGTCAAACCAAAAAAAAAAGTCCCAGATTCCGTATGTAAGCCTGAAAAGCCAGAATACAAAACAAGAGTATAGAGAGCAGCTAAAGAAACCCATTTAGCCCAGCCCACATTGATGAGCTTGTGTTGCAAAGTTACACCTAAGAATTTTAATGTAGATCAGAATAGATTGCACACTTTACCAAAAACAGAAAAATGTATAAAATTAGGATTCAGACCTTCAGTGTTGATTTCAGTCTTCTTTTAGTGCATTTTTTTTTTTTTTTTTTTTTTTAAGGGTAAGAGAGGGGGCTTGGGCTGTTATTAGAGGAGGTTCTCAATCAACCCAAGCACGATCAGTGAATTGTACAAATAATTTTCCTTGCCCCTAATACAGTGCTTTTTGTTCTTCTTTTTTTTTCTTTTTTGCATAAAATTAATCCCACCTGGGATAATTTGATGGGACAACAGAAAGAACTAGACCTATTGAAAAAGCAAATGTAATAGAGTTTATGAAAGAAAAAAATACCCTAAGCACCTAATGTAAACTTTTTTGTTGTATTTTCTCTTGTCATGAGATACAATTGACCTTTTTTTCTGTATGTAAGCTTGATTTGTTACTTTAAAACTACCAAAAAAGCTACCAAAACATGATTTGAAAATACTAAAAAGAATCAAGTGCATCATTTCCTTCTGTTTCCTTTTAAACATTCCGAGACATCACCCTCTAGCAAACACATCCCAATTCATTTATTTATTGAAAACCCGTCAAATCAACACAAAACAAGACGGAGCACTTAAGAAAAAAGGGATCCAAAAATACAAAAAGAATTAAATTGTAAATAAAACCACTGAATGAGCAAATGGGACAAGTTGTGTAAATCAACTTTTTTATTAGGTTTTACTATCTGTCTAGTGATGGCGACATCAGGATCAGTAACATTAAATTTTGCAGTGACTCTCCTTTTCCTGTACTGCAGAAGAAGTTGGAGCAATATTTTGCAAAACAACTCCCTTGCTCCCTTGGAATATTGACATTTTTACAATTTTCCTATATGTCTTATGTTTTGGGTATGTGTTATTAATCAAGTTTTCCACTCGCCCCTCCTTGTAATGAATTCCTGCTTATGTGCCTGAGAATAGTAAGCTGTAATATCATTTTTTTAGTTTTGAAAGTAAAATGTTTGAAATGTTTTTTTTTTTGCCATAACCACGTTTCTTGTAATGATAATAAAAAAGACAAACAAAAGTATAAACACTTAATGTGTTTATAATATATACAGGTATAATATGTATAATACCGGCCCCTTTTAAAAACCTGTACAGCCCTGTCGCTCCTTCTAACATACTATATGCTACTCCCTTCTCACAAAAACTAACCAGAACAAAATTAGATCAGTATATCTTTGTTTTTTGTTTAAATTAATGATTAAATAAATTGATCACTTTGCCAGGAATCCTTGTCATTTAAAATTTGCTGTATTTTGTTTCATTTTGCATGCAATTTAATTGCTCTTTTTATTTGAGAGCCTTTTCTTAAGAGTATTTAAAAATAAACTTATTCCTACAAAAAAAATTTCTGAAATATATTCCCTGTCACCCAACCACCACTAATATTTTGGCACCCCTCCCCAGATTTTCTACCAGCACCCTTGACATGACGCCTGACAATGCTGCTTCAACAAATAATACTACAGCTTTGATTGGAACTTACTTTTTAGAGAAGAAAGTATATAGAACTATATATTTATGGTCTTAGTGTGGTATATTTTATTCAAGTGCCCCCAAGGAGAGGACTATGAAATTGTTTCCTTGTTCATTTTGGAAATATTAGTTTTTTTGTTGTAATGTGATGAGTCTACAAATTTTTTTATTTTTTGCACCAATCCATATCCAGACAACCAATTGTTGCTTATTGTCCTTTTTGCTCATTGCAAAGATAGTTTTATATATTGTTATCAAAAATATTCTTATTTGTGCAATTTGAAAGGCCTGTTGAACTATAACATATTAGGTTTTGTTGCTCAGAATCAGAAATGTTGTTTTTGTTTTGTAATGCAATGGGGCTATGGGACTGTTCTACTTATGATTTGGTTACTGAATTTTCCTATCATTTTTATATCAAGATAAGCCTATGGCTTAATCTATTTTATTGTTTAAAGAAATAAAATAAATTGGGCTCTTGATTAATTCCTGAAACTATCATTTGCCTAACTCATCTTCCTTCTGAGACATTAATTTAAAAAAAAAAACTCTCCAAAGAAGAATTTTTCAAAGAAAATTAAGAGCCATACTAAAACTTGAAATAAGCAGAAATAAAGCGTTAATTTTCTTCCATCTGTAAATCTTTTAAAAGCTATTACATCATTTACATTTTATTGAAAATTATATTTATTTAAAAAAAACTTTCTAAAGAAGAATTTTTCAAAGAAAAGTAAGAGCCATGCTAAAACTTGAGATAAGCAGAAATAAAGCTCCATAATCATTAATTCTCTTCCATCTGTGAATCTTTTAAAAGCTATTGCATCATTTAAATTTTATTGAAAATTGTATTTATTTAAAAAACTTTCCAAAGCAGAATTTTTCAAAGAAAAGTGAGAGCCATACTAAAACTTGAGATAAGCATAAATAAAGCTCCATAATAATTAATTCTCTTCCATCTGTAAATCTTTTACAAGCTGTTGTATCATTTAAATTTTATTGAAAATTGTATTTATTTAAAAAACTTTCCAAAGAAGAATTTTACAAATAAAAGTAAGAGCCATACTAAAACTTGAGATAAGCAGAAATAAAACTCTGTAATCATTAATGCTCTTCCATCTGTAAATCTTTAAAAGCTATTCTATCATTTACATTTTATTGAAAATTATATTTATTTAAAAAACTTTCTAAAGAAGAATTTTTCAAAGAAAAGTGAGAGCCATACTAAAACTTGAGATAAGCAGAAATAAAACTCTGTAATCATTAATGCTCTTCCATCTGTAAATCTTTAAAAGCTATTCTATCATTTACATTTTATTGAAAATTATATTTATTTAAAAAACTTTCTAAAGAAGAATTTTTCAAAGAAAAGTGAGAGCCATACTAAAACTTGAGATAAGCAGAAATAAAGCTCCATAATAATTAATTCTCTTCCATCTGTAAATCTTTTAAAACCTATTGTAACATTTACATTTTATTGAAAATTATATTTTTTTGGAACTGTATGGTTTCTTTTTCCAAAACATCCATGAAACAAAACAATAGAATCTCTACATTAATCAAGATGAACTAGCCTACTGAAGATAAACTAAACATTCAACAGGTCAATACAATGATATTAATTCTTAAAAATTTTACTAATTTGAGATGTAAGGTTTGATTCAAAGAATATTTTTTTCATTTTCCAGTATATAAAGTATATTAAAGTATATAAAGTATATTTTCCAGTGTTATAAGTATATAAAAGTGTTTAAACACAAACAATTTAGTATGAACTTAATATAAGTGAAGGTAATACCCATAGTAGTTCCTAAAATATTGCAGATATGACATAGCTATTGACAACCTGGATGTACATAGTGTCTTTTGATTTAGTGTAACATCCCTCTTATTATTCTCTGAAAGTTTCAACTTAATGTCCTTAGCATTTCCTGAGATATTAGAGATATACCCTTTTGCCAACCTGGTTGAATATGTTATTTCATTTAATTGAACATCCCTTTTATATCCCCTAAGAGTGTCAACTTAACATTCATAATTGTTCTTGACATATTGGATGCATAGAATGTCTTCTTTTGTAGTTCAACATCACAAACAACATTCTCTTATACTACTGCTAACAACTCACTGCAGCGCAAAGCTGCCTGAGGCCAACACTGCTACAGATGCTCCTCCTCTATCCCAATCTCTTCAAAGCCTACATCTTTATGCCCTGCCAAGAAGTTTCCATTTTCCTTTAATTTTTTTTATGACTTCCTCCCACCCTATTTGGGGATGACCTGCATTTTGTTCAGGCCTAGACAGTTGGCAGAGAAGAAAAAACAGAAGATGGGTTGCTAGAGGCTTTCCAGAGAAATTGCCTATTGACTGATTTGGGTTCTCAGCTGACTGACTCTCAAATTGTAAGCTTATAAAAAACTTTCATTAAATCCTGCTTTCTAGGGCTTTAACAAGAGAAAAGATGAGATGGCTAGGATAAATTCTGTAGATAAAGGATGGCAGAAAAGAACAACCAGGGCTAGTGTACTTTTAACATTTTTACTGTACCCAGTGGCATCACTTGGGAGGGGCAAGGGGGGCATTTGCCCCTCCAAGAATTTGGAGAAAAAAATATTACATAGCCCATGCCCCTTGATTCCCAAGATATGTACCCCTTTTCCCCCAAATAAAAATGCTGGAGCTATGCCCCTGACTGTACCCACAGTCTTTACTTATAATAGTACCTATGTAAGTGAAGCTGCCCACTTGATTGATCTTCTCATTTTCCACCATAACCTCTAATCTATACTTTTTCCTAGTCTTACTGTTTGTGATATTTCGAACATAATACCCTAAGCAGCTCCTGAGATATTGCAGATGTACCCTTTTAACATCCTGGATACAAATAGTGTCTTTTGATTTAGACTGATTCAACATCCCCCTGAACACACTTGGCTGAGATACTAGAGATATACTCTTTTGCCAATCTACTTGAAGACAGTAGTCTATCTTTTGATTTAATTGAACAACCTCTTCATATTCCTTAAGAGTTTCAACTTAACTGTTCTTGACATATTGGATGACAACCAGGATGCATACAATGTTTTCTTATGTAGTTCAACATCTTAATATACATTCTCTCATACTACTACTAACAAATCACTACAGCACCAAGCTGCCTGAGGCCAACACAGCAACAGATACTCCTCCATCTCAATCTCTTCAAAGCCTCCTTCTTTACCCCTTGCAAAGAAGTTCTCAATTCCCTTAATTGTTTCCATATGACATCCTCTCACCCTATTTGGGGTTGATCTGCTTTTTGTTTGGGTAAACAGAAGAGGAGTTGCTATAGGCTTTCTAGAGAAATTTCCTATTGACTGTTTTGGGTACTCAACCAAATGACTATCTCAAATAGTAAACTTGTCAAAACTTTGGTTCAATCCTGCTTTCTATGGCTATAATAAGAGAAAAGATGAGATTGCTAGGATGCATTATGTGGACAAAGGATGACAGAAAAAACACCCAGGGCTAGGCTACTTTTAAAATTTACACTGTGTTTTCAACTAACAACAAACTGAAGATATCCAAATGATTGCTCTTCTCATTATTCAGCATCACCTCTTAACCTTTACTTTGTCCTAGTCTTGGTGTTTGTGAAATTTTCAACTTAATACCCTAAGCAGCTCTATTCCAGATGTACCCATTTAGCATCCTAGATGCATAGGCTATAGTGTCTTTTGATTTAGGCTTGGTTTAGTTCATTATCCCTCTCAGCATTTCCTGAAAGTATTGACTTAATACCCTTAGCCATTTCTCAGATATTGCAGATGTGCCTTTTTGACAACCTGGATGCACAAGTTGTTTTTTTATTTAGTACAAAATTCCCAGAAAGTGTCATCTTAATACCTGTAGAAATTCCTTAAATATTGCAGGTACACCCTTTTGACTACCTGGATGCACATTATGGCCCTACTAGGCCTATAAGAGGGATGCTGATAGACAATCTTGCCTACACTGATGATATTGTAATGCTAGCCAACTTTTTAGAAAAACTGTAGGCATAAACTAATAAACTAAATGATGTCACTAAGCTGTTTGGCATAGAGACCAATGTAAGCAAGACCCAAGTCATGGTAACTATTTGACATGAAATATACAACCCATCTATTACCACCATAGGTAGGAGACTAGTTGAAACAGTTAACCATTTCTTGTACCTAATTGGCCTACTCCTACTCTCTTCTGATAACTGCCATAGCTTATATGAACTGTAGAATTGCAATTTCTAGCAATAGCTTTTGAACACTAGCCTAGCAAACCTTTTTAAAATTAACCAACTATTCAGCCATGGGTGCCCATAACAGGGGGGGGGGCACCAGCCCCCTTTGCTGAATTATGCTGCCTTTCATTTTATATTTTGTTTTGAGATTTCTGTTATACAATATTGGAAGTGATGATTAGACCAGGTAAGCCCCTCTAAAATTCAGCTTATGGGGGCAAATGCATTTAATCAACTCAAAATGTACCTAGCCTATAATAAAAGTTTAGTAGGCCTAAACCCATAGTCATATATGGAAGCAAAACATGGACACTGAAAACAGAAGACAAAACAAAACTTCTAGCTTTAGTGATGAAATGTATCGGTAAAATTTGAGAACTTTAATTTTGACAACATCAATTTAGCCCAGTTATTGCGTACTACATCTGTTAGAATTATATAGAGCCCTTATGCATGCGCTAGCTAGAGGAGTGGGCCCAAACTGTCCAATAAGGATGGTTGGCACCTAAGTAAGTATGCCTAGATACAAATTATACTTTTTGATTTAGGGTAAAATTCTACTTTAGCTACTTTTGGCTATCTTGGGAAGGGGTTAGGTTAAGAAAATGAGACTTTCAGGGATGGGTCTACAGGCTAAAGTATGTCCCGGGAAGGTATTTTGAAGTACCTACCTCCACTCCTTCTCCCTCTAGAGGGTCATGAAATTTGCCTACATGACAGGTCTACCCATTGAAATTATGACAAAACAACATTTTACCTTAATTTTCAGTTATCAGTTTCTTTTTCTCTGGCTTTAGCTCTGAAAATGCAATTTCAAATATTTGATCAGAATTTTAAGAGATATAAATAGTTTATTTCCAAAATTTAGGAAATTTATTTGCATATCTTTAAAGCCTTATAAATTGGGATTGATCAAAGTTGTGAAGCTGAAAACAATTTTGTTGTACTTCATTTAAGCAGAAGATCTATTTTGCTAGGTTTCACTTCTATAACTCACATATTTTTAAAGGTCTTCAAAGGTCAGGACCGTCTAGAGGGAGAAGGAGTGGAGGTGGGTACTTCAAAATATCTTCCCAGGACATACTTTAGCCTGTAGACCTATCCCTGAAAGTTTCATTTTCTTAACCTAACCCCTTTCCAAGATAGTCAAAAGTAGCTAAAGTAGAATTTTACCTGATTTAGTTTGAAAACTCAAATTTTCACCCTTTGCTGTTTTCGATATAAACATTAAGAAAGTCTTTGTACCTTCACTCTCAAGAATAGGCCTACACCATAATCCTTTTGGCTTTTTATTCTCTTTCTTCTATTTAGCTTTCTCTTAAAATCTTTTCTCCATAGAGAGCTGTTCAATAGACAACAGTGCCAAACAAAAGTGTGTTCTCAGAGTAGCATAAACTGGTTTTCCGCCCTACGAAAATTTATAGAGAATCGTAATTGCTAATATTTCTTAAAGCTAGAAAATTCATTTTTTGGTTTCTTAAAATATTCTAAGAGATAGGTGGGCTATATGTAATTTTCTTAACTCTAAATTCTGTAATTTCTGGCTATTTTTGTATATATGTTTGAGTGTTTCATTCCCTCTGCATACTAAACCAGTCATTTTTGTATTGTCAGTCAAATTTCATTCATAGTTTGCAACAAGTTTATGCATCGTAAGGCTTCAACGACTGTAATAAACATTTTTTCCACTAAGCCATTGAAAATCGAACCTTTTAAATAGTTAATGAGTTGAGGGTGAGTAAAGTACATCCGGAATTGCTTAAGTTGTTAAAATTGCATTGTTCTGAAGAAAAAGAATTTGTGATGTTGCTCTCATCAAAATTGTTTTACTATTTTTATAGTTAAATTGTTTTGTTTATTGAGACAGCTTGCAGTGTTTATAGGAATATTTCCTTTTTTCTGGGTAATTTGGGTTTCTGAGGTAAGCTTCTTTCGTCTTTGTTTTCTTTCTCTCTCTTATTTGTGTCTTTCTTTAATTAAATTAGTGCTGATGGTGTTATTAAGATATACAGTCTGTACTGGGCATTTTAATTGATATATAGGTATTTGTATGTATAGTAGGTAGGTGATAAATGCAAATATATCAGCAGATGAAAACTAGCCTTTGTTATGAGGTGTTTTTGACGAGACTAACTAAAGCTGTAAAGCTAATAAACCATCAAAGAATGAGCGGATAAAGATGCAAATTAATACACGGTTAGTCATCAAGTCTTGATGGATAAAAAACGGTGTAATTTAAGACCTTAGTACAACTGACTTCAACACTACCCCCAACTTGGATGTTCCCCCATTCACCGCCATTTACAAAATAATATCAAAGTACACGAATGAGTGGGGTATGAGATAAAAGTAGCTGCATCGGTTTGGGTGGCAATCATTGAGATAATATGGCTGAATAAGTATGATACAGCTAATTTCTCTGATTTAGAAAGGAATTAGTAATAGCAGCCTGACACTTTTTTTATACATAGATATGCTGCTGATTTTTTACGTTGCTTTTCTGTCATTGGGAGTTCTGTCAAACGTAAAAATGGAAAACTTCTTGCGCTATAAATCCTGCATTTGGAGAATAGTGGAATACAACTTAAATACCATCTTACTCTTTTAGTACAGATCATTTTGACTCAGGAAGTTTGTTCCATCATTTTTCTGTATTGGTGGCTTGACACCTATTCCAAAGAAAGGATATTTGACAGCTCAATGTTTTTTTTTTCACATTATAGCAGCGTCTACTACCCTTGAAACTTTTCGAGCTATCGTTTATCGAGGAGCTGAGGCATAAGTGTTATGCCCAGCCATACCAAATTGGTTTTCAGCGAAATTTGGGGTGATTGGATGCTCTAACAGCGGTTCTTAGTTATTCGATGCAGATAATAGCGATACAATTCTTGTTTTGGCAGGAAATGCTCTCCGTCAGTCGTTTGAATCTTTGGTGCATCCCAGCATGCTTTTGTTTGTAGCCAAACAAGGAGTGAATATGTCTCCTCGCGAAATTTACTCGAGGCTAAAAAATCACCTTAAGATGTATCCTAATATATACAGTCTTTCCTGATCAACTTATCTTTTCTGTAATGCTGCCAGGCAGAGGGCTATTTCCTCTTGAGTATTCTTCAATAAATGCATTTGAGATCTTCCAGCACAGGGTCCCCCATATTTTATCCTGCTTATTCTTACCATCTCTCATGTTTATAACGCTGAGAACATTTTGAATATCACCCGGTCCTTAGAAAGGATTTCTAATCTGTTTTAAATATTAATCTGAGGGTTTGCTAATATGGGTCTTTTTTCTTATATTCAGCTCCGTATTTACATTGAGAATGCCTCATTCATCGCAAAACTTGCCGCTGAATACAACATTATTAAAATGTCACGCATTCTTTACTGTGCACCCTTTACGAAATTCCTTACTCAAGCAGGCAAAAAAAAAATTAAATTACCCCAAAGCAAGGCCGTATCCAGGGGGGGGGGTACCCAGTTTGAACCCATGCCCCCAAAATGTTTGTTTGACTCGTAAAAACGTAACAAAATTGGACATAAACAAATTTTTTATGCATTTTTTGAGGTTTTTTGTTTACCCCCCCCCCCCCCCCAAAAAATTAGTAACCCCCTCCCCCCTGAAAAAAAATCCTGGATGTGCTTCTTCCCCAAAGCACCATTTTCTTACGTCACCGTCCCCCACGGACTCGAATAAAAAAACAACATTGCAGAACCACATATAGAAGTTTAAGGACCGATTCGAAACCAGAACTCAAAAGCTCATAACCACCACTGAAACAATTAACTTCCATAAAAATTTGAGGATTTACGTTGTATTGTCTGCGCTGTTTATTTTTATGTATTGTTGTTTGTGATATTTATGTAAGGTAATGTATGTTGTGGAATGTATGTAGTATTTATTTAATTAACGTGTGAAATTTTATTTGTATGCACATTATCGTTCATTTGTTAATCACTTTTCGTCTCTTGTTCTTCATTAAATAAAAAAAACAAGTTTTTTAAACTGAAAGTAAGGAGCGACATTAAAACTTAAAACGAACAGAAATTATTCCGTATATGAAAGGGGCTGTCCCCTCCTCAACGCCTCGCTCTTTACGCTAAAGTTTTTTATTGTTTTAAAAAATAAAGTTGTGAGACAGAGTCAAACTTTAGCGTAAAGAGCGAGGCGTTGAGGAGGGACAGCCCCTTTCATATACGGAATAATTTCTGTTCGTTTTAAGTTTTAATGTCGCTCCTTACTTTCAGTTTAAAAAACTTGTTTTTTTATTTAATTTCTGATCGTTTTTTAGTTAATGCAGCTTTTATTTGCATAAAAATTTTACTTTTCTTTTGCTAAATGGATGTCTTTACAAATTAACTTACGTAACTAACTTCTATATTCGTATATTTTTCTTCTGGCAAAAAATACAAAGTTGCAGATTTTTGCAGATATGAGCTTGAAACCTATGTAATATGGTTTTCTGATACGCTGAATCTGACGGTGTGATTTTCATTAAAATTCTTTCACTTTTAGGGGATGTTTCCCCCCTCTTTAAAAAATCGAGCAAATTTTCTCAGGCTCGTAGCCTTTGATGAGTAATACTAAACTTAATAAAATTTATATATTTAGGATCAGCATTATAAACACATTCTTTTGATACATTTATTGACATCAAAATTTTGTTTTTAAAATTTTCGATTACTATTGAATCGTATCGCTTGTTTTTTTATTGTTTTTTTTATTACGTATATGTTATTACTTATATGAAGGGGTTCTCCCCTTAGTCAATACCACGCTCTTTACGTTAAAAGTTAAAACAAATTTTGATTCACAAACCCCTGAATCACAAAGGCCGTTTAATTAGAATAGATAGCTCTTTTGAAAGCACTAAAAAAAAATGTAGCGTAAAGAGCGAGGTATTGACTTGGGGGAGAACCCCCTCACATACGTTATAATTTCTGTTCGTTTTAAGTTCTAATATTCCTTCTTACATTTCAGTTGAAAAAACTTGTTTTTTTTTATTTAATTTCTGAATGTTTCTTAAATAATGGTTGGAAATCCGGCGCCCCCTTCATAGAAATGTCCCTTACCCCAAAGAAACATCCTCCACGGAAATATTATCCAGAGTAACCCCCTCCTCTAGCCCCCCCCCCCTCCAGAAAACATCCTTCCTGAAAATGGTTGTATACTTCCCAATAACCAATAAATAATGCTGGCAAGTCCGGCGCCCCCTTCATGGCAATTTCCCTTCCCCCATGAAAACTTCCTTCATGAACAGATCCTCCAACATAACCACCGACCCACCCTTCCCTCCCACTACCAGAAAAAAAACCTCCTGAAAACTTCTGTATACTTCCCAATAACCAATACTATATGTTAACATTGGGTAAAGTTCATAACTTTTAGCCCTCCTTCTGTGAACTTCGGGGGATTAAGTCATCCTAAAAGACATATTTATCATATTTTCGACCATGTTGAACAAAATGGCTACCTCAAAATTTTGATCGGGTGCCTTTGGGAAAAAAATACGCGTGGGAGGGGGCCTAGTTGCCCTCCATTTTTTTTGGTCACTTAGAGGGGAACTAGAAATTGTAATTTTAGTTCCAATGAGCCCTCCCACGATATTCTAGGACGACTGGGTCGATACGATCACCCCTGGGAAAAAAAAAAACAAACAAAAAAACTAACAAACAAATAAACACGCATCCGTGATCTTTCTTCTGTTAAAAAAAATAAAAGTCCACATTTTTGTGGATAGCATCTTAAAACCCAGCCAATATGGTCCACATATACACTGAATTTGATGAATTGATTCTTAACAGAGTTATATAGTAGTTAGAGTGTATTTCCTCCTTTTTTTTGAAAATCAACTATATGGTATCAGGAGTGTTAATTTTGCTGGAAAGCACTAACTTGATGAAAACTATATATTTGAATTCAACATTGAAATCTTATTCTTTTGATATAACTATTGGTATCAAAAACCCGTTTTCTAGAGTTTCGGTTACCATTGAGCCGGGTCGCTCCTTACTTACAGTTCGTTACCACGAACTGTTTGATTGTTATTTTTATTTGCTAGGTTACTGTTTTTTTCTTTTTAATTCAACTCGCGGGCTCCTAATATTTCATTTATTCATTCATAATAAAAGAACATAGAACGAAGAGTGAAAAAACCATAAAAATTCCCTTTCTGACTGTGAATTTAACAGAGGATAATCTTCTAGAAGTATGGAAGGTGATATGGAGGCTTTAGGACGGCTTAAAAGCTGTGGGAAATTGTTTATCAGCAATTCCTTATTGCTGAACACCGAAAAATCATGGCATAATACTTAATAAAGAACAGTTCAAAATCTCAGTGCGTGAAAATTACAGCAAGAGTTCTCAGGGAAGAGGTCAAATATAAATTAATACTGCCTAAGTCCATGTGTTTGTGAGCCATTTGTACTATTTATAGCATTGCTTATTAAAAAAGATCTTAAATTCGAAAGACATTATGGAATATCATCCTTTTAGGGTCTAGTGCTTCAAGTATAAAAAAAAACCCGCGTTTGGGGATTTTGGCTCTTTAAATAACCAAACAAAACGGCTAGTCTCTTTGTGATCAGAGACATTACGTATGACATACTTCTTGTCTGTTTGTGATTTTCCTCATCGCAATTTGCCTGAATCCTTTTCCCGTTCATGATTTGTTCTGTTTTGGCTGTTATTTATGCAACATTGTAAAAAACGGTACTCCATTTTGATTTCCCTGTTACATTTGGATAATCTTTTGTTCTGGATTTTATAAATGTAAGTAGTAAAGAAGTTAGCCTGCAATATTTTGGTTAATTTACACTCTAAGCACCATCAGAAAAATGGTAAAAATAGCCTAGGCTTGCAAAATTCTGAATTTACTTAAGGGCTGTCTGCCATGCTAGCCTAGGCTACTTGGCAGTTCTTGGGGAACAGTTAGCCTAGCGTAATAAATTCTGGTAAATATATATACAAGATTGCATATGAGGTAGGGACAAGGTATGAACACCAACCAGTGCCTTCTTTATGCCCCTCAAATAAAATAATTGTTTTGCTTGCAAATCCAATTTAAACTCCTCTTTTGGATCTAAAGTGACCCACCTAGGGCAAATGACTGTAGTTTTACCTTAAATTGCACTTGTTAGCAATAGGATAAATCACATGTCTGCCAGACTATTCCTTTAGTCTATGAATTATAGAAAGTGAGGAATGATTCATTTTTAATAAAACAGGGTAAATCCAGAGATACAATTATTAAGCTGCAAATTAGGTGAATATATCACTGGATGGCTTTTTTATGCTCTTTCTGAACATAGGCTAGTAGTTCTACTACTTAGAAAATCAATTTTAAGCCCTTTATAGATCCTTAAAGATGATACCCTTTTCTCTTATTTTTGGCTATAGAAGAAGGTTAGAAGCAACAATTCTTGCATTAAAACTACTTTAAATCACACTTACAAGTGATATAGATGAATCCAGTATATACCAGTTGCTGATGATTAGGCTGCAGGACATCTGTTGTATCCCATTAAGTGATCCATGGTTGTTTTTGCCTGGTTCTTGTCAAATTTTGGTTTGAAGCTATTGATTGTTGTTAATTGTTTTTGACCCCATTGTCATCATGCTTAGGCTATTTTGCAGACTTAAGATTTGATTATAGAAGAAACTGTTTGTTTTTCTTGTCATGGCATGATTATGGAACAGCTTTGCTGAATGACTTCTGATACTTGACAACCAGGCAGGTTAAAATTTATCTTTGTCATCAGACTAGAGCAACTTATAGATCATTACCATACTGTCTCTGTGTCAACAGTATGTCAGTTGATAGCTTCAGGCTCTGAAGTCAACATCCATACTCTTTACCTTTGAGACCCTTTATGCATTTAGTTGCCCATCTTTGAACATATTTGAGAGCCATCTGATGTGTTTTATGAATTGGCATGGCAAATCACATTCTATATTCCAATCTAGGTCTCACAAAGCTTTTATACAGTTTAGTCACTATTGCTGGGGATCTGCTATTGATTGTGTATTTGATGATACCAAGAGTCTGGTTAGCCCCTGCTAATGCAGCACAGGTGTGGCAGTTAAATTTGAGGTTGTCATCCACAACAACCCCCAAATTTCTATCTGAGGTACTCTTAGAAATTGGTTGTCTCTTGCTGGAATTGATACCATTGAATATTGCCATTGTGGGTTATATCTTCCAAAATGGATAACTGTGCACTTTTCAACATTAAACTTGAGTCTCCATATATTGGCCCATTTGCAGAAGCAACCTAGGTCTGACATTATTGAGGCTACACCCTGCTGTGTGTCAACAGGACCAATAAGTTTCAAGTCATCAGCATATAGGCTAAGTTTATCAGTCATGTTTTTTGGAGCATCATTAATGTAGATATTGAATAGTGTAGGTCCCTAAACAGTTCCTTGAGGCATCCCACTTTAGACCTCTGCTATTTCAGAATAGAAAGCTGTACAACCTTCACCAAAACTCTGACTTACTGCTTTCCTCCCTTCAAGAAAGACATAATCCAGTCCACCACACCCTCTTCAATACCAATTGTCTTCAGTTTCAACTGGAGCATTTGATGACAGACTTTATTGAAGGCATAATGCCTTCTAGAATTTTACCAACAGCAGAACTAATGCTGATTGGCTGATAATTGGGAATTTTGGTCCTGTCAACTCCTCCATGTATTGACAAGATATGGGCAGCTTTCCAGTCCAATGGTATGACTTGGTGTCAGTAGACTTTTGGAAGAGCCTTGAGAGTGGCAGTACTAAATGAATATGAGCTTCCTTTAAGAGTTGTGCATGATTGCCATCTGACCCAACACACTTATTTGCTAGCAATAGGATGATCCTGTAGTCGCTGGTCAGTGAAGATAGTCTGCTGACTGATCAGGTAGGTCCCAAACTAATTGCCAAGGCTTGTTGCACCATTCCTTCTCAACTGATGATTTGAATGAAAGAATACTGGCAGAAGAGACTGTATCCTGGTCTAGCAAGTTCTGTTGACTCACCACACAATTAGAAAAGAATTTGCTATACAACCTTGAATTGGCATGCTTCTTGAAAAATTTCTGATCATGCCCTCTTGTTCTTGAATAGAAATCCTGTTGAAAGATATTAGGGTTAATTTTTTTATGGTTAACCAGCTTGAATGCCATAATCACACCCCCTCTCTTCTGGCAATAAGCCAGTTTGGGTAAATCCAATTTTTCAAGCCAAGAGGGGTAAGGAATGCCATAGGAGCCTATGGTGCATTTGAACTGATTCTATAGTTTCTTGGTCAGATTTATTAATTGGGTTTCCAATGCACATACCCAATTCTAGCTTAGGGTAAATTAAACCTTTAAAAAGTTTTGAAAAAAAATGAGGGGGAATGGCTACTGAAAGTTCTCTTAAATATACCAAGAATCTGACTAGCCTTTGCAGCAATGGTCTGGTCATGTAAACTTAACTTTAACATCAACCAATAGATCCAGGTCAGATTTGGGATGACTACTGACAATACATTGCCTTGTTTTGTCCACTGTTTTTTCTTTGTTTTTTTTTTTCACCGAAGTAGATAACTTTGCATTTCTGGATATTGAACTCTAGCTTCCAAATTTCTGCCCAGAAAGTAAATGAGTCCAAGTCTACTTGAATGGTTTCTATTTTTTTAACTGTCAAATGAACCAATTACTTTTGAATTGTCTGCTTAAAGGCCTATTTATTTTGATGTTTGAAGGTGCATCATTTATAAAAATATTGAATAAAATTCTGTGCCTTGAGGCACACCACTTCTCACTTCCACAACATCAGAGAGATATGTTGGCTAATTTTCTCCAAACACTTTAACTGCTTGTTTTCTATTACTCAGGAAAAACACCACCAAGTCAATAAATTTGTGTCAATACAAATAGCTTCTAACTTACCTCATAATATGCAGAATCATTGTAGTTAATACATTTCAACTGAAGAAGTGCTATTCAAAGGGGAGAGGGGCTGACCAGGAAAAGCTGCCCTGGGTGCCATAACTACGGCTACTGGGACTTTATTTTATTTATGCCTGAGTTGGCTATAAATAATAGGCTAGTTGATTGATCTGATCTGTGAACACCTTGGGATTTTTATTTTGGGCTGTTAACCTCTTGGTGTAAAAAAATTTAGAAGAAATGATTTTGGTTAGACAGAGGTTGGTCTGTCCTGAGTCCAGACTAAGAGCATTTTCTAACTCAGTGACATATATTGAGGGTGCAATTGTTCATCTCATGCAGGAACTGAAGTGTGCAAAAATTGTTGCAATTAATTGAACTGATAACTGGTTGTTTCCTGATTGTTCTTCTTCTTCTATTTAACAGCGGGTGGGCTTTTCAGTGATACTATTTAGGCCCTTTTCCGTTTGCTTCACTCTGTGGGCTACAGAGCTACTGGCTTGATTGCCTCATGATTATTAGATATTTTCAGATGTTCTTCAAATAACAGTTCAATATTACAGGTCTTCTTCTTCTATTGCACAGCAGGCGGGCTTTTCAGCTACACTATTTAGCACTTTCCATTTTGATTCACTCTCTGGGCTACAGAGCTACTGGCTTGATTGCCTCATAATTATTAGAGAATTTCAGATATCTCTCAGTAGATTTTTAGACTCTAAGAGTTCAATTAGAAGATGATAGATGTCGATTTCTATGCTGTGTGTGCAGGTATAATTGGCTAGCCTCTTGGCTGATAGTAAGATTTTGTGGTGTTTGAAGCATTTTAACACTTTACAAAACAAGACATGTTATGTATATATCAGCATATTGCTTTTAATTTAAGAATGTTCATAATTATTTCACTATTGATATTACAATGCCTACAAAGTGAGGGCAGGAGACTTGAACCAAGTGAATTAGGAAACTTATACAAGACTGTAAGTAAATTTTGTCCATTTGGTCCAGAACGAATTCCGTGATAAATTTTAGAAAAATACTTATTGTGAAAGGGGGAAAAGATAGGATTAATATTATTAAAATTAATATCTGATAGCCTACATCGGTAAATATCTCTAATTGGGATTGGTCTCCCACTTGGCTGGTCAATATTTATAGCATTTGTTGCTATTTCATCAACCTGATGATTACCACTTATGCCAGAGTTGCTAGGAATATACTGAAAATAAGTTCTTATGCCACTTGAAGCAAGATTATCTATGATACTGAGACAATGATAAGTGTCAATGTCCAACTTATACTGAGGAGCTGAAGCCAGCAACTCAAGGCTTGATAAAGAGTCAGAATATACAATAATATTATTTGAATTTTCAATCAGGTTGGTTTTCCTTAAGGTGTTCTAATGCCATGATTACGGCATTTAACTCAGCAGACATTATAGATAAATTATTATATAATCTCTCGCCCATTGCAAATTTCAGGTGAGGAAGGAAAGCACCAGTTGCTACCTTCTCATTCATTTTTGACCCATCAACAAATATTTGGAAGTGGTTTTATATGTAATTGTATTAAGTTCAGGAAATTTTTTCTGGACAAAAGCAATGGGGGTTAAATCTTTATTTCACTTTGAGAAATCAGTATTTATTATGGGACTTGCCCAATTCCATGGAGGGGATTGGTGGAAAGTGGGTGCAATAGACTTTGCTGGTATGGGAAACTTCTTCTGAATATTGGCATACTCATCTGCAATGCCTCTATACATGGCTGGATTTCTTAACCAATTATGTAGGGTGTATGAGCTATTTGATTTAATTTTTGTAAGATGTTTTGTCAAGAATAACCTATGTCTCTCCCTTATTGTTGTTAATCAACTCTTCATAAGCAGAAACTTGGTGCTTGTGTGTTTCCTAAGACCAAATATGAGACATATTAGATCATTTTGTATTTTTTCAATTTTTTGCATCTGGGTCTTTGCACATGCACCATAGACGATGAGCCCATAGTTAATATGGGGTCTTATATGTGATTTATAAAACTGGAGTAAGGTTTTCTCCTTACAGCCCCAGTGTGTGGAAAGAAGTCTTTTTAGTATATTTGTTTTTCTATAGCATTTTTTTATTGTGTTTGAAATGTGGAGGTGGAAATTAAGTTTTTGGTCAAGCATGAGACCTATGTAATTAATATGATTATCTTCTGGAATAGTTGTTTTATTTAGAGTTAGTTTTGCATTAACATGGTTTTGCTTTGGGTGAAATTGAATTATTTTTGACTTGGTAGGTGCAATGGGTAAATCTGAATGTTGAGAGAAGTTTTCAAATTGGAAAAGTGACTTTTGCAGATTTGACTGTGCTATCTCAAAGGTGTTGCCAGATGACCATAGCACCAGATTGTTGGCATATTGTAGATTCGTGTGGGGTAGGTTCATGTCCCAGAGATATAGGGCAAATAGGAGGCAACTGAGGACTGCTCCCTGAGGTAGGCCTTTGGTTGTTGTCTTTAGGGATGAAGAGGCTGAACCAACACAAACAATGGAACTTCGCACTTCTATGAAGAATTTTATAAAAGATACTAGCTTGGGGGGTAGTCCAAGGTTTGCAAATTTGTTTAAAAGGATTTGGTGGTTCACATTGTCATATGCCCCTTCAAAATCTAGGAAAGCTGCAACTAGGACATTATTTTTTGAGAATGATTCATTTATTGCATTTGTTAAGCAAAATGAAAGCATCTGTTGAGGAGTGGTGTTTCCTGAATCCAGTTTGAGTGTGAGGGATCATATTACTTTTTTCAACAAACCAGAGGAGTCTGTAATAGATCATTTTCTCCATTATTTTCCCCATCACAGGAGTAATCATTATGGGCCTATAGGACTCAGGGTTATCTTTGGGTTTATTTTTCTTTAGTATGGGTTGGAGGGACGAACATTTCCATATATTGGGGAACATAGAAGATGCCCAAGCGTGATTATAACAATTTAGCAGTTCTTGTTTGTATGAAGGGGTGAGATTCTTTATCCATTTAGGGTGTATATTGTCATAGCTGCCGCTAGTTTTGGTCCTAATATGATGTATTGCATTATTCATTTCCTGGATTGAAAATGGACTAGTTATATACTTGGATCCTGGGCATGGTTGGTAACTTTGGTTCATAGGAATTGGGGACATTTTGCTTTGATAATTTGATGTTAGCTTATTAACAAAAAGAGTTGCAAATAGCTTAGCTTTTTCATTATCATTGTCATAATGGGTATTATGTATAAGCTCATACAGGAGTGGGTTGGGGGAAGTCTTTTTCCCACAGATGTGGCTTATGACTATGTATAATCGGCTCATGTGTTTCTCTGGAGAGATTATTTGCAAAATTATTCCAGTATTTATATTTAGCATCTATTATAGTCCTTTTTAGATTCGATTCTGCTTGTAATTTTTTTAAATATATAGTAGGTGATGGTTTTTTTATGAATTCTGTCCTAGCTGCCTTTTTTATTCTCCATTTATTTTGGCACTCATTTGTCCACCATGCTTTAGGAATGTGTTTAGGGAAGGTTTTCTTGGGTGTTGTCCTAGGGATAGCATGATTAGCTGTATTTATTAGTAAAGATGCCAAGACTTCAGCATGTGTGTCAACTGTTGCGTTTGAAATGCATGAATTTTGGGTGAAACTTGTAATTTCATCATTTAGCTTATTTTGGAACATAGACCAATTTGCTTTAGTGTTGATATATTTGGAGGTATGTGATAGAGTTTCAGCAGGTTCATTTAGGGAGCAAACTATAGCAAAGGGGTCAGTACATAGACTATCAATTTTCTTTATATAAATTTTATTCAAAATATTTAATGACACAATTTGTAGGTCAATTGTGGAGAATCTGCCACTTTTGGGGTTGAAATAAGCCCCTTTGTCTCAAATATATAAATGTGCAAATATGATTTTGGCTGGTTCATGCAAAATAGGAGATGATTGTACTTTTAGAGATGATTGTGCTTCAAGCAAGTTTTTACAAAAAAAAATTGTGATAGAAGTGCTAATGAAAATTGTAAGTTTTTCAAGCAAATTGCAAACTTGGCAAAATTGTTCGCATAATCATACAGCTATAACAGCTGCTCAAAGTCTCGAGAAACAAAATTGCTGTACAATCCCTGGCCTGGCCAAAAGTGATATTTTCTCAAACATTTGTAAAAAATTCTCAAGTGGTAATTGTAGAGCTAGTCGCTGCAATTTGTTACATTTATGTAAATTCTACCTATTAGATAAATGTAGTATGCTTTAGCGCAATTTTAAGCATGTTAATAACTGTACCGTTTTTTCCAGTGGTCGTTGTTTTGGTTGCTCTAAATCCCATGTTAAGCTTCCTCCTTCTCTTTATCTACCCCCAGGAAGAAAATTGCACCAATCTTTAAAAGATATAAATTGTAGGAGTCACTCCTCCCCCTTTGGCTGTCCTTTTTAGTACACTGCACCCAATCAAAATCTCCCACAAAAGTTCATCAAACACAGCTCAACAATTAACAAACCCTTACTCATTATCTATTCCCCCTCCTCTTTTAATCAGCTCCTGTCCCAAATGCTTGAACAAGAAAAATTCTTGTTCCAATATTATACCCAGCCTCTTACAAATGTCACTACCCATCCCTCCTTCTCCTGCCTCCCATCTCCCTGTTTCCTCCATACCATGCAGAGCCTACCATCTCTGCAATTCAGAAGGGACAGAATGGACCTTGTCAACACTTTCTGTATTATAAAGGTTATTGACCATGTGTCTTGTGACAATTTCTTTGAGTTTAGTCATTGTCCATCCAAGTGGCAGAACTCTTTAAAGTTTTACCAGCCAAGGGTATCAAGAAAAGTTGGATAGAGTTCCTTTGTAAATCGTTCAGTAAAATCGAGGAACACATTACCTGACCACGTAGTTCTGGTGAATGATGTTGTGGCTTTCAAAACAGCATTAGTTGGGTCCTCTTTTTACAGAAGGCAGTACTTAGGACCATGAAGTGTATATTTGTTGTAGGGTATCTTCATTTATTTATTTTTTAGGAAGTTTATATTTTTTCATTGTTTATAAGTGTTGCTCACAGTATGTAATTTGTGTTATATGAGACAAGCCTATGGCTTATTCCATTTCTGATTAAAATAAAAATGAAATAATTGTAGCTAACATATTTTTGACTGCAGCTCCACTATGCTTTACCCCCCCCCTCTCCTTTAATTTGCTAACATATAACCCAAATTCTATATTTCCTATGCATTTTGCCAATGCTTCTCTCATGTTTCAACTCATTACCTTAATTTGCATTTCAGAGCAAAATTAAAGTCCATACTGCATCTGTTGTGCTTTGTGTTGAGGATGGTGAAATTTGCCATGCACCTGTAAATTCAATCAACCATGATGAAAAAAACAAACAGAAAAAACAAGAGTGACAGGTGGCAGAATGCATGGGAAATGTCCAATTTGGGCTATATTGTACATTAAAGGGGTTGGGGGTATAGTAGAGCTGCAGTCAAAATATGTTACAGTAGCTACAATTATTCTGCATATTATGAAGTAAGAATTGTTTTCTTAACATGTTTCCTTCTCAATAGCCTCTTCTCTTGACCTTTACCCAATATAGTCTAAGGTTGGGTCAATCTCTGATTAGGGATAATTAATTATTACTTTAAGATCCTGTGTCTGTGATTGGGGACAGTTTTATAAGATTAGGCTTAAGCTTAAGATGTGTTTTTGATAAGAGCCTTTGATTATCAGTGCATTTAAAATAGTTGGCATTGTATATGGCTATACATATTCAAGGTAATCATATAGTTTTTAAGGAAATTGGACAGATTTCATGATTTCCAGGGTATATAATAGGGATTTAACTACTTAAGCAGTGATCAGCTGTCCAACCACTGTATGTTACCCTAGCTGAGTTAAGTGAATGAAACTTTCAGGAATGGATTGAAAGCTTAAATTATGGCCTGGAAAGGCAGTTTGAAGTATATTGTTTCTCAACCCCCTTCTCCTCTAAAAGACATTGACCTTCAATGAACTTGGATAAATTTCAGTGTAAATCAAGCCCAGAAAAATTTAGCCTAATAGCTTTGCTAAATCCTGTTTTAAAAGAATGTAAAAAATAAATCCTAATCAAAGCATTAAAATTACGTTTTCAAAACTGTAAGAAAAGTAGAACTTAGGAGAAATCTCAACTTTTCTTGCACAAATTCTAAGTCATCTGAAAAATTGTTTTATCACCAATGCTTGCAACCGCGTGGGTGTTGTGTTCCAGTTTAAGCCAAGAGGACTCAGAGGCCTTTTAAATTGATAGGGTTTCAGATAGCAATCAGATTAGCAGATGGGAACAACCCATAAAAAACAGCATTATCAGTTACCCATAAAAAAAAACAGTATTTATATATATATATATATATATATATATATATATATATATATATATATATATATATATATATATATATATATATAATACTTTTAAAACTATTATATAGAAAAAATTCATTTTTTGCAATGTTAACTTTAATTAGTTAGTAATTGAATATTAATGATAAATTTACCAAATAAACAACAGTAAATTCTCCTTTTTTCACAGTGCTTGCATATACAAAGGTTTAGGTAAATGCGTTTACCCCTATGGAATAAATTCTGCTCATTTTGGAGTTTAATATTATTCTTCACTTTTGTAATAACAGTGTAGACCAGAAATATTCCAATAAATCAAAAGGGATTAAAGATAAATTTAAAATTTTGATTCATGTTTTAATGTCTCTTTTTTTTACCCTCCCCTAAAAAACAAAAGTCCTGTTTATGGCCCCAGGGATAATACATCATTTTTTATCTTCACCCTCCCCTCATCTCTCCCTTAAAACTCATTCTGTATCATGGTTGCAGTGGTAGCTGCAACCTAGTAAAGAGCAAACCACTAGACCCTGGCGCAGCGCCGGCAGATCAATCGAACGTCGCCGACGAGAGGTCCGGTCGAACGCCGCCGGCGCACCGAAGGCGCGCCGCCGCCGACAGAGTCGGTGGCGTTTGGTCGACTTTAAATTAATTTTGCAGCAATTACTTATTGCATCAACCACAAAGTCAGAGCTTTTCCTTCTCATGTGGTTTAGTATTTCGATTTTCCTGATTAGAAATCAAAAAGGGCTTGCACTATCCCCAAATTTTTGGGAATTTCCCCAAAATGTATTTGTCACCCCCCAAAAAAATTTGGTTCCCTGAATCCTCAAAAATCATGCAATCATGGTGCCACCCCTAGCAATTTATCACCAGTGAATTTCCCTGCCAAATATTACTTTGCATACCATAATTCTTCACTACTCTCTTGTTCATTAATTTTCGTTTCTTTTTGTTACTTTGCATAAAAACCAGGCAGATGCAATATGCAATTGCAAATATTGCAATATACACAGTTCTTCATATGTTGACAAAAACAGTATTGTCTTTATGGAATGAGTTTAAATTATTTTGAATGTAGTTTCCCAATTGCTATTTCTAACATTGTTTGTAGTCAAGAATTTTATTTTCAAGTTGAATAGAATTATAGAACGAATTCACTACTATATAGCTTCAGCCTTCAGTTGGATTTTGAAATTGACAGCCGACAGATTGTTTCTACAGCTGAATTGTAGGTTTGTAGACTTTTTTTTTGCTGTTTTTAGATAATATTTTCTTAATTTTTAATACTCAATTGTTGTATGCCTGAATGTTTAATAGTCAATTGTTCGGAAACTACCCCAAAAATTTAACTTATAAATAAATTGTAAATTATTGCCTATAAGGAGGGGGGATAAGGGGGTATCATTTTTAAGTGATAATACCTTATTTTTTTTATTGAAAGCAGGGATGCCAAAAGGATAATTATTTTTTTATTTAAAGTGGAGACAGAACAAAATGATATCAAATTCCCTGGGAAACCATTGAAATATTTTGATAGACCCAGGGCCCCCCATTAAGACTTGTTCATAGTCTTGGATATTTTGCAATTTCTCATAGGCTACTGGCCTAATTTGTCTTTTGTGTGTACTCCCTTTTATTAGATTCTTTGGATCTTATTGAATGCCATGGCAAATCTATGATTCAGTTTTCCAATAATTTGAGGTATATCTGAATAATTTCAACATTTTTGTTGTTGTCTTTGTACCCATTTACTCATACCCTCAGTTTTTTTTTTCAAGGAAAACTAAGGTGTTTAACGTTATTTTGCGTGTTTGTTTGAACCATATAATGACCAAGTTAATTATTAAGTAACTTATTTTTCTAATGAAAGCTGAGACGGTATCCTATCAAGGTGGTATCCATTTGGAGGGGGGGTAGGGGGTATTACATTTAAATGATAATATCCCAAATTTTTTTATTGAAAGCAGGGATCCCAAAAAGTTATTTTTTTAAAATTTAAAGCAGAGACGGCATTTTATCAAGGTGGTATCCAAAGGGGGGGGGGGCAGTGAGCTATTATATTTAAATGATACTACCTCGATTATTTTTGAAAGCAGGAGTGCCAATAAGTAAATTTTTTTTTATTTAAAGCAGAGACGGTATTCTATCAAGATAGTATCCATAGGGAGGGGGGGCACAGGGAGTTATTATATCTAAGTAATAGTACCTTGATTTTTTTTTTATTGAAAGCAGGTATGCCAAAAAGTTGAAAAGTTGGCAAAAATTAACAAGATTTTCATGAGTTATACTTGATACAGCACTTGCATGGTTTTATTGTCCAAAGGGAAAGGGACATATGCGCCCAACCTTTTTTTTTCTTATTGATGAAACAGGTTTAATTTGAAAAGATTCATTCATAAGTACCAGGCAGATTCACACTAAAACGAATTGGTGTGACAAAAGCGATATTGACATCCCCACCTACTGTTGCGTTTGAGTGACAATGGCGCCCTTGGTCCAGTGCCCAAGTTAAATTAAAAGGCCAGGTCGTAATATTATTCTTCACTTTTGTAATAACAGTGTAGACCAGAAATATTCCAATAAATATTTCAATTTGGGAGGTTCAAGGAGGAGTCTTTGTAAGTCTTATGACCTCAGGGTACTAGATGTTGCAACATTCTTACATATCTACAGTGGTTTAAAAAATTTGATCACCCCACAAATGATTACCAAAAATATGCACAAATATAACAAATGTAACATTTGGAATATTATAACCTTTTTTCAAAGCTTTGAAGAAAGGCAAAAAAGGTTAAATACCCGTAACTACGCTTGAAAGCTGTTTTAAAAAGAAACACTTAGGAGATATCCATGGATATGACCATAACAGATGCTTTGAGCCTGGGTGGGAATCTAAGAGGAGTCTTTGAGAATTTTGACCACAGGTGATTTATTGTTGCGACTTTCTTAAATTTGGTAATTTTTGTGAGGATTTGGAAATCAAAGCTTAAGCTCAATAACTGATGCTAAGTGTCCTAACATTTTGCTTGGATTAAAAGTGACGAACTAGGATGAAAATCTCAACATCTTCCTGGAGGTACTTCAGTCTGTTTATTATTCCATTTATTTACATTTAAAACAGATGAGTTTCTTTTTTTACCAGAAAATAGCTGGCATCTAATTTTTCTTCATGCCGAATAAACCATTAAGTGTTTTTTGTTTCATTGTAATTGAAGCGTTCTCATGTGAGGTGTTCATCATATATTTTTAAACTTGATGAATTTACTCCTTTAAGATGCAGTTTATAATTTGACTGATATTTGGTATTTATCAATTTATAATTTGGAATGATTCCGCAAAAGAAAAAAAACGAATAATATCCAAAAGAGTAGCCAAAAGCAATAAAAAAGCAGCAGTTCAGCCTTAGCCTACATGACATATATTCTATAAAGAAGCCAAAAAACTTTAAAATGCATTTTTTTAAAATTGTAATTAAAAACTAGTTTTTAATACTAGAAGTCTTTATAAGAATCCAAAAGGGCAAAAAAAAAACAATCAATAACAAAGTCGCACATTTCAACTGTTTTAAAGGTAATAAAACAGATATAAGCAAAGCGCATTATGAAAAAATTAAGCTTCTAAGTTCAAAGTTTTATTCGAAGTTTTTATCCAAATAACTGACGAATTTTGTGATACGGTATTTGAAGTTTTATATGCAGTAATGCTCGATGGAAAAAAACTACTAATTTTGATAATTATTTATGTTAAGAATACATAACTAATAGATACTTCAACTACTCGTATTATGCAAGGGTTCTGAAACGCCACAGCCATTTCGTTTCTAGCACATTTCTACTTCTCTTGATGAATAACAAAGAAGAACAGTTTCCAGCCAGCGACTTGTGAATTTTTGGACTCATGAATAGACTCGAATCTGTTGTAAATTTAAACTGTGATTTGAGAAACACTGATGAAAACATTAATGTTTGCGGTCAACATTGATCACGCCGGCGGCGCGCCGCCGACATCTTACCGGCGCCGCAGCGCGGCGTGCTGTTTTTGGCCCCGCCGCCGCCGGTCTTCCTTCAACGGAGCGGTGCCGAGGTCTACAAACCACAGACCATAGTAACTAAAAGTTAAAAAATGTGTTTTGAAAAAAAAAAAACTGCCTAGTGAGAAAAATTGTCATCTGAAACTGATTCAGGAATGGGAACTATTATTTTGGTTCGTCTTAAAAGTAAAAGTTTATTGCAAAAAAGAATTTATGGTGATTTTGAAAAAAGCCTGAAACCCCTCGAAAAGGGTGCAGATCAAAATGAAAAGTGTACAATTGGAATCAGCATGGTCGAAAACCTCACACAGGGAAATTATGATGCTAATTGTACAATACTAGATCAATGACTAAATTGATAAAATTTAAATGACTTATCAAGTTAAACATAAAACAACCAAAAATTGCTATGAATGAATAAACGAAACCTAAAATGAATTGAAATTAAAGTAAATGATTACATCAGGTTCAAATGGACATTTTTTTTATTACAACTTTACCTTTTCGTTTTATTTCAAACAAATGCAAAATTGGTGACTAAGTATCTCAAAACAAGTATTATTGTTCAAATTTAAGTTAATTTTCTGGTCATTTTTTTTTTAGAAAATCTGTTGTTTGTTGAAGCAGTTTTAGATTTACAAATTGGTAAATCATATAGTCATTGATTTTCTGTACATTTGAAAGGAGTTTGTTTAAAACAAAGAAAGTAAAGACAGAATGTACTTTATATCAGGCTTGTAAAACTAAATTGATTGTTTAAAATATATGATATTAATTCCTGGAAGTCTCAGCTATTTTTTATTTTATAGTTTATGATACTTAAAGAGAATCTGTTTGAAATATATTAAGTTTTCTGGTCTTTTAAGAACATAATCTAAATATAGCCAAAATTAATATAGTAAATATAGCCAAAATTGAGTTCAGTTTTTTCTACATAGGTGCCTACCTAGCCCAGTAACTTACGAAATTAGTTTTCGAGTTTAGTTTTTGAGTCAATAAGGGGGCAACAAAACTTATGGCTCATTTTTGGATGTCCCAAATCTTTTAGTTTTTTAGTCTGGGATTATCAAAAATATTGTTAGCCCTGGCCAATATGAGATTTTTTTAGAGGCTTTTTTATCTGATGCTTCTGATGGGAAGCGATGGATGATTTGCCCCTAACCACGCATTGCACTCCTGGCCAAAGATAGAAAATCTGGAGATCGGTATCTGTACTATGCAGACCATTGGTCAGCATGAAAAAGTTTTTTTTTTATTACAAATATATGCATAAAAGAGACAACCTATTTATTTCCACAGCTATGAAAGAGTGTGTGTTTAAATGGAATGATTGGTTGTGATTATTTTTGTACTCTTGATTTTTTTTTTCCTTTTACTTTTTTGAGCTTTTGTATTAATTGTATTTTTTTTTTTTTTTTTTTTTTTGTAGATGCATAGAAGGAGGAATTCACGAAGTCGAAGTCGTCCACGGCGTTCTTCGTCTCGCTCACGAAGCTATAGTTGTAGTAGCTCATCTTCGAGTTCTCGGTCAAGGAGTAGAACTCGATCCCGCTCTCCTCGGTATGATCCTTCACGCTCACATTCTTATCGAGATGAGCGAAATAGGGGCTGGAGCTGGAGGGAAAAAAGGATAGAAAGATATGGTCATGACAGTTATGAGCGTAAAAGGTTAGTCTGTTTATCCTATACTGAAATTTAGGGGGCTTAGGTATGTTTGAAGAATGCAATAACTATTGAACACTAATCTGGAAATTCAGGTGGCAAGCTGGTGCTCTATTGACGAAAAAACTTAAAAAATTATTTTTGTATGCTCACCAATTGTCTGCATAGTGCAGGTACTGATATTCTGATTCCCCGCCTTTAGTCTGGAGTGCATGGCGTAGTTGGGGGAAATCATCCAACGCATCCTGTGTTGTCCCCCCTGATTTCTCCAGATACCCATTTAGAACTGGGTCAACTGTGGCTGAGCTTACAGAGTCATATTACTAAACCCTGTTCAATTCCAAATAACCATGATCACCAGAACTCAAACCCCTGTCCCCGCAGACAAGGGAGTCCCAGTCTAGCATGCTAACCACTCGACGAAGAAACTAATTAAATGGTTTAGTGGTTCAGCATTGATTTGAAGGTTTTTTTTGTAATTTTCATCTGCAACATCTATGATCTGTCAATGCTGTCTTTTTTTTCAATCTTCTTGAAGAAGTAGAAAGTTTATGCACCAATCTATGTTCATATAAGTAAACTATTGACCATTTCCTATTTGAATGTAATGGGCTAACCCCACCTCAGCAAAGTCTTCAAAATCATTTTGACAGTGCCTCAGGTCCCACAAACTACCACCTTGAGGTAAAACCTTGGCTGACCACACCTTCACAAAGAGAAGTATTCAACTTGATAGTCTAGTGTCTAGAATCCAAAGAACTTCTACAAGACATATAGCTGTAATAGAACCAAAGCTGTGGAGTTGGTTGTAAGTTATAACCAACTCCAAACATTTTCAATATACTGACTAAGACTCCTGAAACTTCAAATATGAGTGCTCCAACTCCAAGCTGTAATACTTAGCTAGCTATCACATTTAGTTATATGTAATGTATATGCAAATATAATATGTATATTTTTGAATAGTGATACAAATAATTGTATAAATTGTTTCTCTAGTAGTGCTATGGTGCAGAAAAAACCCTAAAAATTTAACCTAAAACCTAAAAAACCTGAAACCAAAAAATTAGCCTAAAACAGTAATTTTGTTTGTTATTGCCAATTTTTAGTAGTCTTTAAGAGTATTTGGCTTGACTCCAGCCTTTTTGTGTTTCCAATTTTTCATAACTACGACTCCAGACATTTTCAATATACCTACTCCAGCTCTGACTCTTATACATTTTCAATATAGCGATTCCGACTCCATTCAGCAGAAATCTACTAAAACTGCGACTCCAAAGCCCTGAATAGAATCGAAAATTGTCATAGCTTTCCAGAAGAGGGAATTCCAACTTTAGGAATTGCAAGCACCTGGTGGCAAGTGCCAAGCGTGGCCAGAATGTGTCAAGCGTCGTGGAACTATTGCAAGCATTGAGGGACTTGTCAAGCGTGACGGAACCATGCAACACACTTGGCACTCCAAGATTTACACCAGGTGGTGAAAAGCGCGAGACCCCTCATGAAACACTTCACTTTAGTGCGGAGAAACAGGATGGGGGCTAAAAATTTTTGACTGGGAAGCCCATAAGCTCAAACAAAAGAAGAATTATTAAGATTTCTGGCAACCTTTCATCATTCAGAAATTCAAGAGAAGAAGTATAGTGGCTTTTAATATCTTGGTTCTTCATTTGCAGTGAAAAATTGCCGATAGACTACTTTCAAATAGACTACTCTAGATTCTACTATAGACTTATGTTTTCAATTTGATATTCCTATAAATACCTCGTAGAACATGTCTGTATAACCGTTGCCAGATTAAGATATCAAAGGGCAGGTCTGGCAAAGAGACAGAGAGAGGGGGAGTGGTCTCAGGGTAAAATTTGTCCTGTGCAATATTCTTTAAACCTTGATTTTTTGAAAGTATATCAAAGCATCTTTTTTTTAACTGAACAGAAAATTTGGGGTCCACAATTTTTTTAGATTTTGTCATAAAACCCTTGCATAAATACTCTGTCTGATGTTCAGATAAATTTCCATTCCCGCAAAAATATGGGCCACTCTTGCGAGACCCCCAAATCTGATGAGTCAAGTTTAAATTAACAATTAAATATGACTAATTGTGTAATGCTGTAGTTGCTCCTCTAGTACTTTTAATTGGTCATGCAATACTGTAATTGCTCCTGGTATATGACATAAGGGAAACACCAAAAAGGGTCATCCACATCAAAACCAAGGCAATACAATTAAAATTATATTGAACAATTTGAATTCGAACTAAAGGAGGTTTGGGATATATTGAGGGTTGAGATATATTTAAAGGAGGTATGATATATTTTGAGATATATTTAAAATGAGGTTGAGATATAATTAAAAGAGGTATTTATTACATGAGACAGACAGTGGATGATCTTTCATTGCGTGACTTGTCATTCATTGCTTCCAAAAGTCACTGTTACGACCTACCGTCTTCACTTGCCCTGACACTACCCATATAGAGGTAATGCGTAGGGAAAGGAGCGAAGAAACGTGTCTCTGATGTTTGCTGTGTGTGGCCAAGCCTTTAGGTTAACGAAATTTTGGTATCCCCTTAGAATGACCAAAGTCCAAAACGAATCTTAAATTGAGGGGTCTCAAAGAAAATATTAACACGACGCGTATTATCATCAATAATGGGATGAGTTTTTTTGTATCATTTTTGTAAATAATTTCTGAGGCCACACTGGCTAATCATGATAAACAAAAAATCGCGAAGAAAGGAAACGAGGACAATTAACAGCCAGTGAAAAAATTGAAAAATTATGCAAATATTTCGGTCAAGACCTCCGCTTGACCGTCCTCAGTGCAGAATAAAACTGATAAAAATATAAAAACCAAACCTTAAAAGAAAAACACCAAACTACAATTGGACGACCCTTTCCTAGTAACGGTGAAAGGGTTACCCTTTTCACCTACGTTTTTAATAATCTTTAAATAATATATTTATACCACTCTTCATCCTTTCCCAATTACATGATTCACAAGCAATAAAGGAACGGATTTATATATTATTTAGGGTTATATCTAACTCCACCAGGGTAGGGGGGGCCTAGTTGTCATGGTAGTGAGCATTATATTTAGAAAGGGTACTGATTGCAGAATTGAGTTGTGCTACTTTATTTATTATTGTGTTCCCTTCAGAAGATTCGTTTTAATCTGAATGAAATAATTAGTAATTTAAGAATTTGAAGTTTTTGACTTTTGAGGAAAAAAACATTATATATTATATTAATATAATTACTATATTATTATAAGAAATATATTTATTATAAGAAAAAAACTAAGTAGGTGTCTTAGTTTTGAGAAAACACTGATAAAAGAATAAGTAAACCATTTTTAACTTTTACAGCATGGACTTTTAACATGTTTGTTTCCTATAGCTAAACGTTTTATTTCTCAAGTAATAAAAAGCTATTTTAAAAAGCCTGGCGCCATTTAAAGCCACCATTTTGAACTTTATGTGCCTCGGGCTTGAGACTGCATATCTGGTAATACTGCCTCGCAACGCTCCGTTGTCAACTTACAACAAAGTAAATATAAAAGAAAAATAATACTAAAAAAGAAAAAACCGCGTAACCCTTGAAACTTAAGGGCTGGGCACACGTAGCTGATTTCTTGAACTGATTTCCAAATCGGCGTCGATTTGAGCTTGAAAAATTTTCTAGTTTTCGGCGACGATTTTCATCATGATCATCACAAAAAAAGGATACAAATAAATAGTCAGCCAGAGATGTCTGTGGTGAAAGCCCCCTCTACTGAGCTGAGAACTAAGCTGATATCAATCATGCAACTATAAATAAACTCCAGTTGACAATTTGCGTCTATGATTCTTTGTTTTGAAAATCTCGCGCAATAAATTTTTCTTTCAACAAATTTTTCTTACCGCAATCGTTTGTCCACTGATGCTGAAATCGGTTCCCGAAATCAGCTACGTTTGCCGAGCCCTTTAGGGATGCGTACGAAACAGCACAATACAAACAATTGATATACGTCGCCTTGTAGATAGACCTGGGAATTATCATAGATGTCGTTACCTTCTCTCTTGTCCCATCCTGTTGTTTTCAGCGATAGCAGAGAATACTTTCTTGATTTAAGTAGCCATCATGCAGCAGAAGGTTGTTGTCACCGACAGTGTATGGGTTTTTTTGCTTCAAGTAGCCTACCTCATAGCCGTGATTAAGAAGAGGGCAGACTAGGAAGGATTTTTTCTTATGATGTTGTCTTAGTTAACCTTAACACCCACCAAATTCATTAATTTTCGTGTGGCTCTTTTCTCTAACAAAAATATTTCAGTCCCATTAGTATTTGTTCTGGTTCTTCCCTTATCAATATTTTGCGACACTAGATTACTAGTGTTGATATGAAAGGGGGTAATTGCTCATCCCCTATTGCCGAAATATATTTAGCGTGAAATAAAAGCTTACAATCGTTTACACAAAGGTGGAAACGTTACTTTTTGCTGGGTTCCTTCTCCAATAATTATATCAGATAGGACATCAGATCACTATATATAGGACACTATCCAATATAGTGTCCTTACTTAAAAAAATTAAAAAAAAAAGAATCCTTTGGTACTCAAAAGTCTTATCAAACCTCAATCTCAAAGTGCGACAAATAGGCAAACAACTATGCTACTCTTTAAATATCCCCTATTTATTTTTCATTTTTTCATTTTATTTTTCATTTCAACATCTTATGATGTTGTCTTAGTTAACCTTAACACCCACCAAATTCATTCATTTTCGTGTGGCTCTTTTCTCTAACAAAAATATTTCAGTTCCTTTAGTATTTTTTGTGGTTCTTCCCTTATCAATATTTTGGCGACACTAGATTACTAGTGTTGATATGAAAGGGGGTAATTGCTCATCCCCTATTGCCGAAATATATTTAGCGTGAAATAAAAGCTTACAATCGTTTGCACAAAGGTGGAAACGTTACTTTTTGCTGGGTTCCTTCTCCAATAATTATATCTCAGTCCCCTACGTATTACCTTCTGGTTCGCCCTTCTCAATATTTTATAGGACATCAGATCACTGAAGCGATGTCCACGGATTAGCCGGCCTTAACTGATTTATGCAACATCAGTTGTAATTTGTATTTTTATAGGGAAAAAATACTTCCCTATATTCAAGAGAAGAAGAAGCCGTGTCACAAGACCTGAAGTCGAGAGAGCATATTGCTGGAGCCTATTAAAACTAATTGATGGGCAAATTAAAGGCTGTAAAGACTTTCTATTTTGTCTTTGCTTTCTGATAAAGATAAAATGGACTTAATACTCGGATTCTACCTTCTCAGTCTTTGCAGCAAAATAACAAAAGTATTAATATGCTTCAGGCATGCACGTGAGAGGAGTAGTTGAGGGTGGGGCTCTGTTTCTGACCACCCGACATTTCAATGTTCTTGTAGGCTCTACAGCTCAAAAGCAACTAACGAACTGGAACGTTTCTTTTAAGGCCCATTCACAATCACATTGTACTAATGCCGATTCTTAGCTAGTACTAATTCGGAAATCAGTTGAAATAAAATCTCTTCACAGTATAGATTAGCCATTCGGCTAATATCCGAACCTTCTTCAGATAGAGAAAAAACTACAAACAAAAAATAAATATGGGGCTCGGGATTTGAACCCAACTGCAGCAACCCGTTGCAGGGCTCGGAATTTGATTCAGCTGATGAGATAATGCGAAAGTGCGTCTCTAACACTCGATACAAGAATAAGAAGATAAATAGAAAATTGGAATAAGAAATAAGGGGAGGTGAAATTCTGGGAGCAGCTACTGAGGCTCGTCAGAGCTCAGGAACATTTATACGACAGGAGAAACAAGGACGGTATGAGACCTGAGACGAAGACAAATACATGAAATAGTTATGGCATTAGTTGATTTTAGTGTTAAATTATCCATTGCCAATGATAAAACCTGATCAATAGCCTTAGCTAATCTTTGGCTTTGGAACGGGCTGAATTTTGGTGTCAGTAAAATCTTATTGTGAAAGGCCCTTTACAGCGACTTAAAAATGATAAAAATAATTAAGTGCAGTCGTTCCGGTTCATTGGCGAGAGGACTACCCTCCGCCGATATTGGTTCTAAAGAATCCCCCAAATCGATAATTGGCATATAGAATGAAAAACGAGCAAAAATGGGGTTTTTTACTGAAAAAAAAACACAACAAAGCGAATATTTCGAGAGGACAAACGCCTCTCTTCTTCAGCGCCAAACGAAATAATGTATCCAAGGAAAGTGCCGAAGAAAAAACAACAACAAAAACAAACGCGGAAAGTCAATGCGAAAAGAACCAAAAAACCAAATAAAAACCAAAAACTTAAAAGATGAATAAAACTAAATAAAAACCAAAAATTATAAGAATTAAAATCAAATACCAAACAACCATAAAAGCGAGTTATTCGCCAAAGAATTAAAGCGAGTTTAAAGCGGCCCTCCAATCATTTTCACTTCTTAAAAATGGTACTTGTATTTTCATTGTTTGATGTAAGTTTCTTCCAAGTTTATATGATCACCCCATCTTTTGGAAGGGGGCGGTGGGAACATATAATTCATGGGAGATGAATCGCTTTTTACAAAGTGTATAGATAACACTTTCGCATTGTTTTGATAAATAGAGAGTGCCTGGGGATATAGCCAAAAACTAGTCTTAATTGATCTTAAGTATATTTTGCAATAATGTTCGTACAACTAGTCTTTATATCGTGTTGTTTATAGCTAAGACAAGATTTTGCATAAATCTTGAATGAGTGTATTTATTCAATTTCCCCTATGGGATGAAATGTCTAAGTACAAGTACTTTAAATCCGATTTGTTTTGCGTTGCACTCGAAATTGAAAGGGATTTGTATGGGGACCTATCTGATTGATTTTATTTCTTAATTCGCTGCGAATCTGCGAAAATGGTATGCTTTATAATGTCTATCATTAGTTTCTGCTAAAGAAAAGTTCATTTTGATTGGAAGTGCCTTTTCATTACTTATGTACACAGGGGGAGGGGTTGCCCCCCCCTGTGTACATAAGTCTATGAATTTTGATCATTTTTTAGTTAACAAATTTTTTTTGGGGGGGGGGATGGGGCTATGACTCCCCTCCCCAAATTCTGCGTATGTGCGTGCTTGTCATGTTTTGTTTTTTAGGGGAATGGGGCTGTGACCAGGGACGGATCCAGGATTTTTTTTTAGGGGGAAGGGGAATAGGTTGATCCGATAACTTGCGATAGGAGCAAGTTTAATTTAGAACACTACTTTAAACTACGTTAGGGGGCGCCCCCTCGCCCCCTGGATCCGCCACTGGCTTTGACTCCCCTCCCCAAGTTCTGCGTATGTGCTTGCTTGTCATGTTTTTTTTTGTGGGGGAGATGGGTCTGTGACTCCCCTCCCCAAATTCTCCGTATGGGCGTGATTGTCATATACGCAGTTTCCGTCCGCGACTTTGATTTTTTTTTATAAGTGGCGTAAAAGATCCAGATTACAGATAACGTCTGACAAAAAATAAAAATTCTACAACGAACCAGATGAGTACAAACTCGGAAGGTGGCTAGGTACAAGTCCCGTCTCATAAACTCTGTTAGGAAGTTATTTCGAGCCCCCCCCCCTTCCAGATGAAATCGTGAAAACTTTTACGAAATGTATCGGTTTTACTTACATGATTACTTAAGATAATGAGTCCTAGTTACTTCTTCCTTGCCACTTATGGATGAATCTCCTGAAAAACAAAGAAAAACTAGAAAAATTGAAAAACTTTTATTTCCAGAAATAAGATGTTAAAGAGTGGATCGCTTCTTCTTCTTCCTCTTCGGGGAAATTTTTGACTCTAAAAACTCGTAATTTATTGAAAGTGACAAATGCAATTTAGCTGAAAAAACAACAATTAGCTCAGGGGAGTTTTTTTCTTGTAATAATAATGAAATGATAATGGATTGCTGTACAGTTGTTTTATTCAGGTTTAACGAACTCGGTTTAATGTTTTCCTTTATTCTACTCTGATGTCACCAAAGAAATTTGATATACCCGAAGTGGCTAGGATTTTGAACGGCGAGGTGGTAGTCACAGTGCATGTTCTCGGCAGCAGCTTCCTCATATGTGAAGGTTATATTAACAAGAGGAATCAGTGTGCATTTAGCTTTTGTCGGGCTTAATGTGATATATCCAATTAGCTTAGATTTGTTTTAATAAGTTTGAATTGTTTTGGTTATTTTTTAGTTTCAGGATGTAGTTATGGTGCTTTTGGACTACGAATGTTGTATTAGTATTACCTTTCAGAGGCTTGTTTTTAGTGATTAGGATAGATCAGACACCCCAAGGTAATAGTAGCCTACATAAATGCACTTTGAAATTCTAAGGACTCAATCTTTATGATGAGTGAAGATCAGGTCTTACCCAGGGGTATGATAACATTCTGATTTATAAGTTTTTGAAGAATTTGGGAAAATATATCTTGAATTTTGAATTAGTTGTCGAAGAAAAATAGACTCAAACTAGCATTATGGAAAAACGCATTTTTCTAAATGTCAAAATACGTGTATACCTTTCATTCTCTTTCTTAGAGATAGGAAAGGAGTAGACATAAAGAGTTAGAAACATTTTTCCAGGGCACAATCTAGGCTCTGATTCATTTTTGGAAAGTTTCATTCTTATAACTCAACTACTCGAAGATAGCAAAAAGCCCGCCCCCATCTAGAGTTTTACTGGGAATTTGTACGTTTGGGGTTCAAAATACGAAAGTGATAATTTTGATTAAGGATGTACTCATGAGAAGAATTGTATTTTGGTTTGGCACTCCTGGTGGAAAGTAAAGGCATCTAGTGCATCAAGCACGGGGTTGAAACTTCGAACCCATTGAAACTAGACGAAAAACTAGAAACTTGAAACTAGACGAGAGCAACCCGTGCTCGAACATGCTGAGCCTGAAAACGCGGCTATAAGAGAAAATAAGGTGCTGTTGCATTATATGGGTTTTATAAAAAGTCAATTTTGGTTAATGCTAGTGAAATAAAATAAAATAGGATGAATATATAATAGTTCAGAAACAAATTTCGGCTATATATTTGCACATTAGGGGGAGGGGGGGGGGGTAAAGCATAGCGTATATTAAGTACGTAACCTAACCTAGGTACCTTTTTCCTTCCTAAACGCAATGAAATCCACGCCTTGAATTGCATTACTCTGTAGCGGTCTCTTGAATGGGCGGGTTTTTCGTGACTGGTTTCCTTGTAAAGGCCCATATAAAGCAACAGTACTGGAAATAGGAAATACATTTTTATTTGTGTAAGGGAGCATTTTCAGAACCTTGAACAAAATTTTAGGCTCAGAGGCGTCAGTTCATGACAGTGTAGTGTAGGGGGGTCAATTTGTATTTTTAAGAATGTGAGGGGGGGGGTAATTTTGTTGATTTGTCTATGTTATCCAATGAAAATACCAAATAAAGATTTTTTCAAGTAAATTTTAAATTTTTGGCCCATTCGGACAGAAAAATGCTAAACGGGTAAAAATTCTGTCATTGTATTCCTTATTTTATGCTATCTCCAAATATCAGGGTCGCTTTTCTGACATCAACCCCACTTTGACGATCCTAGGTATAGAATAGGAATAGCGTATATTTAAAACTGAAAATCGCCTAAATCAATGAAATTATTGCTTTATAATATGCGGCATGTTTCCATTAATCAGATTATCATATTTTCTCCCATTGTTATCCACTGTTTAAAGTCGCTTTAAATAATCCAATATTTCAGCCATTCAAGGCGAAAGTAAATTTTGTCGAGTCAAAACCGTTTTAACAGGCAATCTATGACATACCACATGATTCAATTAACGGAGAAATATATTACTAGGGCTGTTTGTCTCTGTGGGACCATTGGGAGGGGGGCATAGTGGTCATGATATTTGGAAAGAGTCGGTACTTATTAAGAATCCGGTAAACACGTGAGAAGTGAAGTTTGGTTAATGCTAATGAAATAGAACAAAATAGGATGAAAATATAATAGTTTAGAAACAAATTTCGGCTATATATTTGCACATTAGGGGGGAGGGATGGGGGTAAAGCATAACATATATTGAATAGATAACCTAGGTACCTTTGGTAATCCTGTATTAAACGTACTCTTTTATATACTGCAATGGAAACCAGTCACGAAAAACCCGTTTTGACGGGTTAATTCAAGAGACGGCTATAGAGTAATGCAATGCTAAGCGTGGTTTTCATTCCTTCTATGATATTTAAAATGTCATTTGGGGTTTGGGGGGGGGAAGGTACCTAGGTTAGGTTAGGTTACGTATTTAATATATGCTATGCTTTACCCCCCACCCCACCCCCTAATGCACAGATATATAGCCCAAATTTGTTTCTAAACTATTATATATTCATCCTATTTTATTTATCTCATTAGCATTAACCCAACTAGCAGTATATAAAAGAGTACGTTTAATACAGGAGTACCGTACCTTTTTTTGCCCCTTTAATCCCAAAAAACTAAAGTTTAAATCTTTGTCACGGAGTGAGCAATATCTCACTAGGCAGTGGAAACCTGTTTTTCAATAGCATCTTTGAGATTTCGATGCGGTCTTTCTCGCGTGTTTACCGGATTCTTAATAAGTACCAGAGTGTATTATAAGGAATCTAGTGGTACTATTTTAGTTGTTTAGCATGTTTCCTTTAGAAGGGGCCAGCCACTAAATATTTATCTTTTTAAAATACAAAGATAAATAAAAGTTCAAATAGGGATAAAATCCTTTTAATAGACATTGTTTTTTATAACATTGATAGAAATTCACAAAAATACCAGATATTTCGGTCACATATACAGTGACCGTCATCAGTAGTAAAACTTTTACCACTGATGACGGTCACTGTATATGTGACCGAAATATCTGGTATTTTTGTGAATTTCTATCAATGTTATAAAAAACACTGTCTATTAAAAGGATTTTATCCCTATTTGAACTTTTATTTATCGTCATGGAAAGGCAGTGTGGTCTCCGAAATTATCTACGTAAAATACAAAGGGACGGGGGCAATGCCCCCCTTCTCCAAATTTGTGTGCGTTTTTACGCTAGGAACTATTAAAGCTAGAGTTTTGGAACGATTAAAGTTAGATAGAAAACCTTCTTAATAATACAATTTAACAGTTTTGCAACCATTAAAATAGCATTTGCGAGTTAAAATTCCCAAATATTGAATGGTTATGAAAGGCTTACCCAAACTATTTACTAATACTCTCGTGTATGGCCACTTCTAAACTAAACACTTAATAATAAAAGAATAGTACACACAACACTAGTGTTGATTGCCATTTAACATTACCCAACGTAATGGTCGCAAAATGGTCGTACATATGCAGGTAGAAAAAAAACTTTAAACTATTCATGAAAATAAATATTTTGGCACTCCCTCTCCCAAAAATCATGGCTATGACCCTGTCCCTAATATTTGCTCAATTTATGCTCGTGTAAAACGGGGGGTGGGGGGGGTGAATGACTAAATTCTCTTTATCAGGTCCTCACGTTCTTTTTGGTATCAGAGTGAATTCTTATGCAAGCATGAATGTTAGGAGATTGTCGTCACAAAGACTACATGAACAAAAATTATTTTAGTACCCCCTCCCCCAGAACAAATATCTTGGATACGGCTCTGTGTCTAACATCTACTTACTTTATGCTCTCATAAAAATAAGGGGGAGGGACGGCTCAAATCTCTGTGAAATATTCAGTATTTCCGTTCTTATTGCTATCAGTGAATTTTTACATAAGCATGAATCCTGGCATTTTGAGAGACCGTCGTTGCCAAAATTGTTTACTATGTCTTTTGATTGTGTAGTGGGTATTGTAACCTCGTCCAGGAACGTGGGTATGCCGTTTATTCAGTTTCAATCTTTTGATTTTTAGTTATATCTTTTTTGGGCTTGGACCCCCATTTACTGTCTCTGATTTTGCTGTATACGATTCTCAAAAACTTTTACCTGCTTTGGCTCTCACAAAGACCATCCGTCTTGGCTTTACTCTATTTAGCCATGGCTCTCAAGTTTTTTTTTCACTTTCATCAAGTTGATTTTAATTCAAAAATCGTGATTTTTTGAGGGAGAAATAATTTTTTGAAAGGCTTACTGGTGGACTTTTAAGTACAGTTCTTGGTAATTTAGATTCGGGATTTTCTTTTGTCATACTTAGTTGAAAATATTCTCTTAGTGAAAATTTGTGGTTAACTCTGACAATGTTATGATTATTTAAATTAAAGTAATCATACACTTTCGTGAATTCATTATCTATTTGTTGTGGTTTTAAGGAGCTGTGGCGAAAGTCGATTGATAATTTGGTCGGTTGCAACTTTAATATTTGTCTTCTTTAGGTCAAGTTGATAGTCTAATTTATTGAGTTGAAACTAGGTCGGGTTATCCACTTTGTTTTCACTGAAATACAATTTTTATGGATGCAGTAACAGAGGGGTAATGATGATAGTGTTAGCGGTGGTGATAGAGATGTTATAACAGAGCTAAATTCAAATTATGATTCATTTGGTTTTTTCTATTGTTCAGAGTCAGATAGTTTTTATTTTTCACTGAAGCTAGGCCATACTATACAGTTGCTTCAGTGCAAGATCACCCACTAG
The DNA here is from genome assembly GCF_049724085.1 of Artemia sp. Qi Xiang Cuo. Classification (NCBI taxonomy): domain Eukaryota; kingdom Metazoa; phylum Arthropoda; class Branchiopoda; order Anostraca; family Artemiidae; genus Artemia; species Artemia sp. Qi Xiang Cuo. The sequence continues at coordinate 60,462,238 of NC_142812.1, forward strand.
AGGGGATGGGGCTGCTGTTCCCTTGGAAGACTCAAAATAGGAAATTTTGCAACAGTTGCTAAATTATGGCTATATATATATATATATATATATATATATATATATATATATATATATATATATATATATATATATATATATATATATATATATATATATATATTATATATATATATATATATATATATATATATATATATATATATATATATATATATATATATATATATATATATATATATATTAAAGTACAGACGAATATGTAATATTTCCATTACTTATGATGAAAAGAAGTTGACTCTTGGGATTGGGTTACCGATATCCGCATATAGTTTCTCCTTAATTTGGGCGAATGCACACCAAATTCGGATATACGGTTAGATGGACCGATAAAAAACTCTACAGTCCTTTTTTGTTAGGTGCGTGACTGAGTGCCGTCCGTTGACCCGAACTTAAATTAGTCAGCTTGAATTTTAAAGTCCAAATTATCGACAATGTATTTCTGTATAAAGCGGCTAGAAGCCATTTTGGCTGCTCCCTATTTATCAAAATGACCGTCTAGTTTGTGGACTTACATAGGACTAAATAGAGACAGATATGATTTATTATTATTATTATTATTATTATTTTTTGTATTGGAAAAATTGACTGAAAATAAAGGTGAGGTTGGATGAGGAAGGAAACCCGCATACCGCATGCCCGAAATTTCCTTGAAGATAATTCTTGGATAGTTAGTAAGCAAGGGGAGGGGGGATTTGATTTTTAGCTTCAAAACTTCTCTGGCAAGTCGTAAGGAGAAAAACCGCGATGAATATCTGTTGATGTTTGCTGATATTTCATCTAAGTCGATAAGTGCCGACGAAAAATCGTCTACAATCCGCAGAATCGCTTCGATTCTCCTCAAAACGCAGTAGATTGGAACTAGGAGTAAATGCAAGCAAAGAAAATCTAAGCAGAAATAAGAATTTAATTCTGTATTTGAAAATACTACTACTAATTACAACTCACTGCGGCACCAAGCCGCCTAAGGCAAACACAGCTACACACGCTCCTCCTTTATCTCTATCTATTCAAAGCCTCCCTCTTTACACACTCGCAAGAAGTTCGCATTTCCCTTAAACCTTTCCTTACGACATCCTCCCACCCCATTCGGGGACGATCAGCTTTTTGTTTGACCCTTGATAGTTGACAGACAAGTACGATCTTTTGCAATCTGTTATCTTTCATCCGCAGGACGTCTCCTAGCCATCTCAGACTTATACTCATTATAGCCCTAGAAAGCGGGACTGAACAACAATTTACATACAGCTTACTGTTTGATTAACGGGTACCCAAAACTATCAGTAGACAATTTCTCTAGAAAAAAACTAGTAAATCCTCCTCCGTCTTCACGCGATGAAATGTCTCATTATACGTTTCATGAGTTTTTTCCGCGTTTTGTCCCAAAAAATTACCCACATTCTGAAAAACGCAATATGTGGGAATGTACGGCGAGGCGGTTATTACTGCTATAAATAATTTTGCAAGCAATTTCTACTAGAGGAATTTTGAGTTTAAACTTTGCGTTGACAATCTGGCCGTGAGTTTTTAGGTTGGTCCTAAGGTCAGATTGGAGTTGGGCCAATACGATGGATAGGGCTGATTTGATGGGGCTAATCTAGGAGCTGTGGAATTGTTTGACGATTCGACTTTTTTTTTTACTATCTTAGCTGTTTCTACCTCATTATTCTTGAGAAGAAGTAGATTTCTTCTTCATTATTCTTGACTTTTATTTTCATGCATAGTTGGTGCTCGCGTAAAGGAGCCTTCTCACCGGGAGTACCAAAAATGCACGCCAAGCACAGCTCTCGTAATATTTTTAAGAGACGCGCCCTTTTTTGTGACATAAAAACCTTCTCAGTCACTCCTCCCTCCTATAGGAAATTTTTGGGGTTTTGAGTGTCATTTTTTTTTGCTAAGTTCGATAACGGGAGAGGAAGTGCCTTTAGTTTTGTTCTACGGATTGCTCTAAGCAAGGGGTCATCGACTTCTTAGAAACCACGTACTCCAAGCGGGACGTGTCAACCATGGCGAAAATGTGCCAAGCGTTGCTGAGCTGTGAAAAATGTTGCGGAGTTTGCTCCACGTGTGGCAGAACTGAGGGGAGGTGTACACGAGGTGCTGGGAAGTGGCTACCCCTTAGCTTTTGGAGTTATTTCAAATCTCTTAAATTGATTGCTTTAGGTTCTTTGACAGAACAGTGTTAAAGAAATCTTTATCATTTTGTGTGTTTCCTTTTGGTGTGTCATGAACCAACTGCATATATTGGCTAGTCATGGTTGTGAAGACTGCTTTTTTTATTTTCTTACTGGACAGGATTCACCTTCGTCCTTGACCTTTACAAATTTGTTAAAAATTAGTAGAACATGTTACTTTTGATCCTTTTGTGACGTTGTAGATTTTTTCTAAAGGGCTCATTGCTTTGTGTTCTTATCGAGGAGCTCCTCTGTTCCACGTGCGGCGCGAGGTAGAAGTGTGCAAACGACAGCTGCAGCGTGTGTTACGCGTGGTAAGGCAAAAGACGTTTCTAGATATACACCAGATAAAAGAGAGGAATCAATACTTTGGTATTTGTTTGAAAACACGTCAAACAAAACAAAAGAAATACAGAAATCACTTGCGAGTTTTAACTCTTCAAGTGTTTGATACCCCAGGTCCGGATCTAGGGGGGCAAGCGCCCCGGTCGGCACGCCCGGGGGTGGCAAAACAAGTTTAAATTGGAATATTTTTGGGCAAAAAATTGTAATATTTACAGTAGGCTATTGCTGGTGCGGCAAGGGGTTTCAAAGTCTAAATTTGCCCCCCCCCCCGGGAACTAACCTAACTCCGGCTCTATAATGCTCTTCATTTTGGAGAGATCTCAAACGTGAATTAGTTGACTTTCTTTTTACTTCTTTTTTTTTACTTTATTTAATATAATAAACAAAAATATAAACAATTACAAATATAAATCACTACGCTAGGGAAAAATTAATTTTTGCTGGCGCGTAGCGATTACCTACGTAAACATTTCTAGAAACATCCTAAACTCATTAGTCATTAGAAAAAAAACAATCCCCTTTCTAATAAATTAAAGTACTAACAGGTCAAAAAAATCGAGATGAGGTCTTGAAGCCTCACTCTGCAGTTAAAAGGACTTCACGCGAAAATAAATACTTGAGAATATCTCTTGAGAGGGGAGGGGGGGTATTCTTTCATGACCAACCTTTATAAAAGCGTAAGCAATTTCTTGTTTTTATAAATAATTTCTTTTTGCCACACTACCTTCTGATTTATAACCAAATGAAATGAAAGTATATACTAACGGGTAAAACATTTAATCAAAATTAAATATTAGTATTAGGGCCTTTATTAATTCATGTATCGTTCTGCGAGTTTTTATTAATGCCAATTAGTGTATAGATATTTTACAGGCTTTTATTAGTGCATATGTTTTTTAAATATATTTTCTGACATCTCTGTTACAATTTGTACCCGTTATTACCTTATGTATTTTTATTTTATTTTAATTATAAAGAGGAGAATAAATACTTTTCATAACGAACACAAGCGTTTCAAAGGATGTAGCTTGAGTTCACGGCCATGTTTTAAAAAATGATACTAAACTATTTGTTGACTAATGAAGATGTTAAATCATAATGTATTCACAGCTGACCATGGTATTATTCTGCCAACGATATACCAGAAACCAGTTTTAATACCATTTTTTAAAGAGAGAGAGAAATTTATTAGACAAAAAACGACGTAAAATACGTAACAAATACAATGATGGTAGCCTACTTGTCTATTATCCCGATCACACTCAAGAAGTGAATTTAGGTTAACTATAATGAATATACCAAAATCTGACGAAAATATAATAGTTAGTAACAAAACTGTGGAAACTGCAACAGAGAATTACGGAAAGCAGGCCGCCCAGAACGCGTTATATGAAATTTTAACCCAATCAACTATATTAAATATTTAATTAAAATATACCTACATAGTAGTTTATCTCACCCAGGCTAAGCTAATTATAACCAAATGCAGACAGAAAAACCGGTTTTACTCAGATCAAGAACTTGATTGTGGTCGGTATAATAAACAAGTACAACTACAAGTTTCAAACCATCACTTTGTCCTTAAAGACCCCGATGAGGTCTGTTCTCATTAATATTGTTGTTTTTTCAACTCTTTTTTAAATTAAGCTTGCCTAGTTTGTTGTTTGATTGAATAAATTGATTACCAATTCTGACGAAAAAAAGATCCCCCCTTTCCATATACACTATACAATTCAGAAGCCAAATGGACTAACTCCAACTTCAAAATATTTTGAGAACAGGTTCGAAGTAATTACTTTGCTCTTTGGATATTCACAGGGAAACTTCCTAGACACGAATAAGACTGAAGCTCCAATTTGCAAAAACTGAAAACAGACAAATTTATGTAAAAAAAGGAAATAATTAATCATAAAAATCGCGAGATTTTGGAAGTTTTTGGGTTACCATGTTCCATGTTTCTCATGAACATCAGGTTGAATAAGCCTGCACTGCTACTAAGGTGAAAAACTTCGAATTTGAAAAAAAAAATGAAAACAGCAAATTGAAATAGAAAAATAGGAAACAATGAATCCTAAAAATCATAACATTTCCGAAGTTTTTGAGTCTGGACCCCTCTTTACATTTAGCTTCGTTTTACCCTTCTTCTCCCTCATTCATGGGCACTATATATCCCGCACACTTCGGGTTGTCTAGCCTTATACTAGGCTTTTTCGTTTTTCCTAGATGGACGGGAATTAGGGTCATAATAGAAAGTTCGTAGCTTGTTGGAATGGGGGAGGAACGTGCGTTGCTGTGTTGGCCTGCAGTGAGTTGTTAGTAGTAGTAGTAGTAGTAGCATATTGACTAGACATACGTGTGCTAGTTTATATTCACAATAAGCTTTCTAAATAGACTGTAAACACTGTATAGACTGTATAGACTGTCACAATAAGCTTTCTAAATAGACTGTATCCAGTAATTATCAAAATTATATTATAATATTAATATTAATTTGTAATACAAGGTTGGGAGGGTGGGTAACAAGTACTAGAAATTTGCATTTAGGGGGTAGTTACGTTGTGTTTAATGTGTTTTGATTTTGGAAAGCCAGTCTATGATGTGAGAGCCTTTTAAGTGTTTTGTCTTTCGATTTTAGTCTAAACGATTAGCCTTTCTTTTCCAGATAGTGTGATAAAAGTTCTTATGTGACTCATGGCAAATAATATCAGTGATATGATAAAAAACTGAATTGTGATCTTTGTGCCATGGTTTGAACTTGTAAAATAGTTATTATAATTGAAATTTTTCTGCGTGATTTCTAGTCATATTTCATAGCATTATTTGAATCACCTATTGAGATGGTGTCAGCTCATGTAATTACTTCCATGGGAGTTTTAACAATGTGAGTCTTTTCTTTATAGCAATTATTTTTAGTGTCACTAAAAACGAATTAAGTTTAAGTAAAGTGAAATTCACCCCCTGTACTTAATTGTTAAAAAGTGTGCTTGAATTTCATTGGCTTATTTTTATGTCGTATTTTTGCAGTTTTTATTTTATCATTGTTATCCTTCATTATTATTCTTCATTATATTCTTTTTTCAACATTATGGTACTTATCTGTTATAGCCACCTCACTCAAGTTCTTGGTCAGGCAAAGCCGGCTCCTTTCTATAGTTTCTTTCAGTGTTGCACGAGAATGCCTATATACACTCCAATATAGATACATTTGAATTTAGTATTTTAATTGGTATTTCGGTAAGGCTAGAAACCATTTGATATAATGCATTCGGTGGGGCCTTATTTCCATAATTATCTGTTGTAGTTTCCATAATTTTTTTTACTTAAGTCTTTTATTTTCATTATTGTATATTTCATTAGGATTAACCTAACTTCACTTCTTGAGTGTGATGGCTATAAAAAATAAGTACCAACGTTATTTTTAATTCAGAAGAGGAAATAGCCCGCTCTTTTAGAACTAACCTTATGTTTCATTGTAACTAACGTTAAGCATAGATGACAAGGAAATCCGGAGAGACAAAATAAGTCACCCTATTAGAACCTATGTCAGAGATAATAAACATTTAATTGAACGATAGCTTTTGGAGTCGCAGAATTTTTTACTTGTTAACACTCATTCTCTTAAATTTCATAAAAGGGCGAGTCTAGCGAGGTTACATAGCTGCACATACCTCATCTCGGCATGTGTGAATAATTTTTATTTATTTATTTTCTTTTTCGGAGAGGGTTGAATCCTTCAAAAGAGCAAATAGTTAAACAGTAGTTAAATAGTTAAACAATAGAAAACAGTTAAATCATGGTCAATTCGGTAGAGTGGGAGGGCTGAACTCCCTGTAGGTATCACTAAGCGTATAAGACACAATTATTATTGATTGCGATAAACTCTCGTCGAAAGGTATTGCCTTTAATTTTGAAAATTACTTTTTTATGCCTTTTCCGTAAAAAAGGGCCCTCTCCGGTTTTTAAAATAACCTCTTTTATGTCCGTTAAAAAAAATTGAAAAAATCTGTCCACCACCCACCCCACATTTTTCGAGAATTTGTGTCGCTGAAAAAAAGCTGAATGAATCAGTCGTTCAATTTAGAATTCATTTTTAACATTTTCTCTCACTTAGGTATCACAATTTTTCTTTTTTAAATTTTAAGCCGACAAGTCGGATGCGATAATTCAAATCATATCATGCTATTTTTTTTCTCTTTTTGTAAAACCTTAGATTACCAACTTCTTCCTTAAGTAAAGGGAAACTTTATTTTTTCCTATATAATTATTTCCCTATATTAGTTCAACTTTCTTATTTGGCTTTCAAAATATTTAGAAGTTTCGTTAACACATTTTGAATTACCGTGGCCACCAAATAAGTACTTCATTAAAAAAAGGTTTTCTTGGCAACATGCGGAAAAGTTTGCAAATTTACCCAGACAAGATTGAAAATTATAAATCACTAATATTAATGTTTATACTGAATAATTATGCCGTAGTTGCATGAATGAGGAGTTGCACGCGTTCGAAAATCGTGTACACTATGTGGCACATGCAGTGCTTTATGGAAGTGTTCCGCGTAAGGAGACTAGCATGTTGCAAGCGTTCCTACTTGTGAAGTGAAGCGTGCCATATATGGCAGAACAAGTTGCCCTCTGAAATTTCAAGCAGGTTGTGGAGTGGGCAACACCTCGAGCATGAGATTTTGAACCCTAATATAAAATAAAGGATTGTATGACTATTAAATTGTAATGTTCATGCCATTTGACATAATACCTTGTCCAAATTCAAATTTATGTCTTGAAGTTAAAGATCAAGGAATCTGAAAGACTGTTCTTTTGCAAGGGCATGGCCAGATGAACGAATTAACCCGGAAATTTGATGAATAAACATTCTGCATTTCCAATAAATGTTTATGCAGTCTAAGGTACTTCTAGGTGGGCTGAGCTTAGCCTTTAACTTAAAATTTGTAAATGTCAGAAGCAGTGGCGTATCCAGGATTTTATTTCGGGGGGGGGGGCGTCAGTCTACCTTTTTATAGCAGTCGTGTGAGCAAGAAAATTATCTATTATAGTGCAAGATTTCAGGCTGTGGTTATAGGGGGGGGGGGTAGCTAGGTAAAGAAATTAAAAGTAAAAACTTGTCATGAGTATTTCTAGTTGTAGACTTTTTTTGTTTGAGAATGTACGACAAAATTTTGCCAACAAAGTCAGAATTAAAAAAAAGGTTAGAAGCAGTGAGAGTTTCTTTTGGGCGAGTAGATGTTTTGGAACTGCCACGAAGCGGCAGAATTTAGAAAATATAAAAAAAAAGAAGTGCATTATTCATTATATTTGCCTATGGGACCCTTGTTTTAGAGAACCAAATAAATAAAAAATAAATTATATCAAAGACAATTGCCCAGAATTTGGTTTCGGAGGGGTGGGGGCCTCAGTCTACCTAATATAGCAGCCATGAAAGCAAGAAATGTATTGATATTAACATTGTCTACAGAGGATGAAGCTCAATTAAAGTTTAAAAAAAAGAATCAACTGCAATTAGAAAAACGAGCAACAAAAGACGACCTAACCTCTCACAGTAACAGCCGCCGGTCTTTTTCGGCTGCAAATCAATCGAAAACTTGGTCAGCATTGACCTGATTTCGTGGTTCAGGGTCATGTGAGCTAGTCCGTTCAGACGCTCCTCGCCCGTTGAGCTCCGCAGATAGGTTTTTAATCGCTTAAGACAGCTAAAGCTCTCCTCAGCAGAAGCGGTAGTCACTGGTAATGTCTGAAAAATCGTCAAAAGCTTTGAATGCATGGGAAAAATTTTGCATCGCATGAAGCAAGAGTCGAAGGAACAGTTGATGGTTTCTCAGACATTCCAAGCCACTTCTGTTTCCAAAAAACTAACTCGAATTCCAGTGCCTGTCTACCCCCGTGAAATCCTTGTTAAACAGCAACGGCGTCCACAAATTCATTAATTTTTAATGACTCGCTGTTAGCTGGTAAAAGCCTTCCGATTTTTAAAGATAGCTGCTGGTGGCGCAAAAATCTTTGATCAAATTCTACAATAAGTGAAGCAAAGTAAGGTTTGAACAATGACTCACGATAAAAAACCTCGATGGACTCATTATCGTCGATGGACTTTCGGCGGATAGACCTTGGAACAGCCGGAGCCACATTTCACTCTTGTGCAAGCTCATAGGCTTTCTGAAAAAATTTTCAAAATTATTTTTTTTTGACTGCAGTAAAGTATCAGAACATAGCTTAAAATGCCGACAGCACTCAACTAAGTCTAAATCTTCGGCTTACAGCGCCTTAGAGACAGAGAGCATTATGACACTTACAAACTCTAGCATAGCCATCGTGAACATAAAACTAAATTCGGTTGCTGCTGAAACCAACGCATTCGCTTTTGAAATAACTTCCGTATCGCACCGTATGCTACCAACTATTTCCTCAAGTACGGAAATAATCGCACAATGCAAAGAGATAAAAACTAAAATACAATCGTGACGCTCCATCCATTTCATTTTGCGCAACTTCACAAGCATTCTAACTGGACTATCGTGAAAAACGACAGCAACCACTTCTATAAGTATATTGGTTCTTTTTGGTGAGGATTATAAAAATTACATAATCTGCTGTATAGTAGCAAAGGTTGACCTAACAAGTCCTACCCTACTAGTTTTACATAAAGCCAAATTTAAGCTGTGCGATGCACAGTGGGTGTAGATCACACACGGATATTTTTTCCTAATTTCTGCCTGTGCATCAGAATAGCAGCCTGACATGTTACTGGCCCCATCAAAACCAACCCCCACAAATTTCTCCATTTTTAAGCTGAACGCAAGGCATTGGCCGATGATTTGTTTCGCTACGGCAGAGCCGGTGAGATTTCTGCAAACAGAAAACCCAAGAAACTGCTCTTCAAGTAAAGCACGAGTTTCATATTAGTATCTGACTACAAGAACTAACTAGAACTAATTAAGCTTGTCAGCATGTTTATCAATAACCCTACAACAAACCTGAAGAATCCTTTGACGCTATATGCTGATGACTACAAGCTCATAGGACTGGCCCAGAACGACCTAAATCTATCAACTATGCTAGAACATCTGGACAGACTATGTAGATGGTCATCGGATTGGTGTCTACAGTTCAATGCCTTAAAATGTAAAGTTCTACATCTTGGACGCAATAATCCAAAACTTGCGTATCACATAGGAGATGCCCAGCTTGAGGCAGTCAGTGAGGAGAAGGATCTGGGGGTTATTGTTGACAATGAGCTGAAGTTTCACTGCCACGCACGAGCTCAAGTTGCAAAAGCAAACCAAGCCCTTGGCCTCATAAAGCAAACTTTTACCACCAGGAAGTCGGGAGTTATTACGAAACTATACAAAGCTATGGTCTGTCCTCACCTGGAATGTGGCATCACCTTAGCCTCTCTGTACTATAAGATGGATGTGAAAGTATTTGAGAGTATCCAAATAAGAGCAAATAAGCCTATCTCTGTATTCCAAGACAGATCTTACGAGGAATGTTTCACCTTACTCAAACTTCCTACCATAGTATACCGTAGGAAAAGAGGAGACGTAATAGCAACTCGTAAGTTGCTAGAAAATGACCTATTAAGTCATGTCTTTTCGCCGTCCTTCTCAACTACCACAAGAGGACACACCAAGAAGCTGCAGGCACCCCGTAACATCAAGCGAGAGCGCCAACAGTTCCTCTCAGTCCGTTCCGTCCCAATCTGGAACAACCTATCTGAAGCCACCATCCAATCTAAAACTCTAAATGCCTTCAAGAAAGGAGCTGATAAGGACTGGGCCAACGCTGAATAGAGGCTGAACTGGGATGTCAAATCATAACCTTGAAACGCCACCAGTGAGATTCCTACAGGAGGATCAACACCACCTTATCTCGCTGAACATGCGATTTGAGGTAATTTTCTTTCTTTCCTCTCACGTGACCTTTCCGTTTCAATGCTTAGCTTACACTGGAATTATAGCAGCGTTTGAAACTTTGAATGAACTATCGCCTCTTAGTCCGATTCCTTATCGCAATTCATTCATTGAAGAGAAGCTAGTGCTCATACCTGCGGGGGTTAAATAGTGAGAAAAATTTCCTGACATCTTGTTTGATTACAGGAGGCGATTGCACGTTTGATGATAAAATAATGATATAAGCTTGCTGGAGAAATGAATAGTCATTTAACAAGAAATGAAAAAAAGAACGGGTGTTGCAAATCAAGCAGTTCGTGGTAACGAACTGTAAGTAAGGAGCGACCCGGCTCAATGGTAACCGAAACTCTAAAAAACGGAATTTTGATACCAATAAGATACATCAAAAGGATCGGATTTTTATGCTGATTTTAAATATATAAGTTTCATCAAGTTTAAGCTGACCCATCAAAGGTTACGAGCCTGAGAAAATTTGCCTTATTTTCGAAAAGAAGGGGGTAACATACTCTAAAAGTTCTAAAATTTTGACGAAAATCACACCGTCATACTTAGCGTATCAGAGAACCCTATTGTAGATGTTTCTACCTCTTATCTGCAGAAACGCGGGATTTTCCATTTTTTGCCAGAAGAAAGATCGTGGATGCGTGTTTATTTGTTTATTTATTTTATTTTATTTTTTCCAGGGGTAATCGTATTGACCCAGTGGTCCTAAAAATATCGTAGGAGGGCTCATTGGAACGGAAAATAAAAGTTCTAGTGCCCTTTTTAAGTGACAAAAAATGGAGGGCAACTAGGCCCCCTCCCACGCTAATTTTTTTCTCAAAGTCACCCGATCAAAATTTTGAGACAGCCATTTTGTTCAGCATAGTCGAAAATCTAATAAATATGTCTTTTAGGATGATTCAATCCCCCACAGTTCCCAAGAGACAGGCTGCAAGTTATGAACTTTGCCCATTGCTTACATATTTCATTGGTTATTGGGAAGTATACAGACATTTTCAGGAAGGATTTTTTTTGGTGGGAGGGGAGGGCTGGAGGAGAGGGTTACTCGGGAGAATATTTCCGTGGAAGATGGTTCTTTGGGGTAAGGGACATTTCTATGAAGGGGGCGCCGGATTTCCAAGCATTATTTAAAAAAAGATCAGAAATTAAATTAAAAAAAAAAGTTTTTTCAACTGAAAGTAAGAAGCAACATTAGAACTTAAAACGAACAGAAACTATTACGTAATATGAGGGGGTTCTCCCCCAAGTCAATACCTCGCTCTTTATGCTACAGTTTTTTTTAGTGCTTTAAAAAGAGCTATCTATTCTAATTAAACGGCCTTTGTTATTCAGGGTTTTTTGAATAATTTTTTTTTTTTTACTTTTAACGTAAAGAGCGTGTTATTGACTACGGGGAGAACCCCCTCATATACGTAATAAAAAAAACAATACAAAAAACAAGCGATACGGCTCAATAGTAATTGAAACTTTTAAAAGCGGAATTTTGATGTAAATAAATGTATTAAAAGAATGGGCTTATAATGCTGATTCTAAATATATAAATTTTATTAAGTTTAGTATTAATCATCAAAGGCTACGAGTCTGGGAAAATTTACCTCATTTTTTAAAGAGGGGGGAAACATCCCCTACAAGTGAAAGAATTTTAATGAAAATCACATAGTCAGATTCAGCGTATCAGAAAACCCTATTTCATAGGTTTCAAGCTCATATCTGCAAAAATCTGCAACTTTGTATTTTTTGCTAGAAGAAAAATATACAAATATAGAAGTTCGTTACGTAAGTTAATTTGTAAATTACGTCAGAACCAATTTAGAGACAGCCATTTAGCAAAAGAAAAGTAAAATTTTTATGAAAATTTTGTTTACTTATTCAATGACGGCGAGCCAAAATAAAAGCTGCATTAACTAAAAAACGATCAGAAATTAAATGAAAAAACAAGTTTTTTAAACTGAAAGTAAGGAGCGACATTAAAACTTAAAACGAACAGAAATTATTCCGTATTTGAAAGGGGCTGTCCCCTCCTCAACGCCTCGCTCGTTATGCTAAAGTTTGACTCTGTCTCACAACTTTATTTTTTAAAACAATAAAAAACTTTAGCGTAAAGAGCGAAGCGTTAAGGAGGGGACAGTCCCTTTCATATACGGAATAATTTCTGTTTGTTTTAAGTTTTAATGTCGCTCCTTACTTTCAGTTTAAAAAACTGGTTTTTTTCATTTAATAACTTAAAAGCGTGAATATTTCGGAACTTTCTATATTGGCTCTTAAAAAAAAAAGAACAAAAGAAATCTTGGGGGGGGCGCTCCCCCCCCTTCCTGGATACGCTACTGGTCAGAAGTTATTGTCACAAACTCATGTCAAACGTTCCAAACACAAAGCCTCCGTTGCAACATATTTATGAGATCATTTGTTCGTGTTTCTCTTTTTTCGTTCATTTTTTTACTCGTATTGGGTTTAACGCCCTTCCATTTACACTGTTATCTGTTATTGAGAGCTGTTAGCCTAGAATCCATTTCAGTTCCCTCGACCAAAAACTCTAGACGGTTATTTGGGGTACAGTGCTCCAGTAGGTCGACGGCGCAAAAAAAAGTCACTGTCAGTAAGAATGAAAAACAATGTAAAATAGTGCAACCGGGTGGGTACCTTTTTGCGTTTCCTGAAACTTTGTTTATAGTTTCACATTGTTGAAAATAATTTTGATAATGTGTTAATCGGCGCTCAAGACAAAGTACAAAAGGAAAACCTCGAATATTTGTATATCAGGCCACATGGTTTCTGTTAGAGGGGTAGGGTCCTTGGCACCAAATTTTGAGAACCCATCCTCTTATGTGCTCTATGGTAGTGGATAGTTTGAGGAAAAACAACATTTTTTTTCATGTTAAATTTGTTGGCTCAAGGGGGAATTTTCTGAAATAAACTGCCATTCGTTGCACCTGAGTCCATAGTCCCTTCATACAAGGCAGGAAAAAAAGAAGCAAATTCTGGCAAAAATACGAATCAAATTTCAAGTTACTTTCAGTGAATTTCTGCCTATTTTCTCTGTTGCCATTCCTTTTGAACACAGACACAGTTAACCATTCCGTATAAGCAATCATTCACAACGAGAAAAAAGCAAACGGCAGGGAACAGAGAAACAGAGGGACTTTTTTTAAACAATCTTGTGACTCAGAAACTTGTCATTCTTGTAAGGGGCTTAGATTTTCGCACAACTGAACCAAATAGGTGGAATTTAACTGTACTGGCAAAAAATTGACAGAGTAGATTTTAAAACGTGGCATTATTTATCTCTCCAGAAATTACAAATAACGGGATTGGTTTACCAAATTGCGTAACAGATGCTGACTAATGAAATTAAAGCTTACTATTTACCATTTAATGATAGAAAAGTAATCTCTCCTTTTTTCTTTGGTCAGACCTATTCATAATAATATTTATTTGATTGGCCAGCTGAGGCAACATAATTTTCCTCACATGGTTCATTTATTTATTCATTCATTGATCAAAAACGATTCTCGAATATAAAGGTATTCTTCTGCCCTGCGGCTGTTCCGATGGAGCTCTGAGTCATGAATTTCCAGGCAAAGTTCAATCATTTGGTCCACCACAAGACATTGCACGGTTTTTCTTCTTTTTCCTCTTATTTCGTTATTTAGAGACGCTACACCATAATCTCCTTATTATTCCGGGCCCTGCATCACCTGATATCGAACTCCAGTTGTCATTGTTACCAAGTAGAAATCAATCCGACAGTGCTACTGTTACCGTAAATGTCCGAAATTGGTGAATGTTAACATTCAACCGTGAATATCCGAAATACTTTTTTTTTTCTCCTTCGATATAGCCAGCGCTGCCAGCAAACTTTTTCAGTTTAATGCAAGGTTTGATGGTGACAGGTTAGGTTTTTAACCCATTTCTGAGATTTATAGCGTAATTGAACCTAACCTGGGCTAACCTTAATCTCAATTTTTAAAATCAAAGTTTGCATAAGACTGAAAAAGCTGATTCGCAAAGCTAATTCATTCCAAGCAGAGAAAAAGAAATTTCGGATATTCACCGGTGAATGCCGACATTAACCAGATTTCGGACATTTACTTTAACAGTACTATAGGGTTTCACCACAGGATTAAATTCTTAGTTGTTTTTTTCTTTTATTTATTTATTTATGCAACTAAGGGTCGATTTTGAAGCTGTCTGATTGGCTAGCCTTGTCTAAGTTTGAAAAAGTTTTAATAAATTTAGATCAGATGCCGGTTCTAACTAGCTCCAGAATTTAACTAAATCTTATTATGAATGGATATTGTCTAAATCTAGTTGTAGATATTGTCCTTTCCATGTCGCTTTGAAAATTTTAAAATTCGATTCTGTTTAGAATAATCTTGTATTCGTTGATGCTAGTTTTATCTGCTTTAAATAACGGTCTGAGTTATTATGCAAATTGTCACAAGTTGCTCGTTTATGGATGAAATAGTGATGGTAATTATATTTGTTTTTTTATACAAAGAACTAAGCAAATCATTGCAATTTTCTTCTACTTTTGGCACATCTTCAATGTCCTCTGTTTTACTTTTACTTCAGTGTTAAAATATGTATTGGCAACAAGTGCACATTTGCTTAAACGTTTCAAGTTACTGACTGTCAACCAAGATTTGATTCATGTTTTTGGAAACATGAAGCGATGACCCAGATGCACTTCTTCCTACTTATTCTTCTTCTTCGTAAAATGATAATCTTAAGGTTCTTCTTCTGAATTTATTAACCTACCAGAAGCTGGTACATTAACTTGTTTATACATATTACATTCAGTTTTCGGAAACAATACAACACTGACCATCTCAGATCATCATCTAACGAAATCCGACCATTCCAATACGTATCCGAACTTTTAGTCCGGTTATCCAACCAAGTCCAACCGAAAGTATTTGTGTCCAACAAATGTTCTTATATTTTATTTTATTTTTTTTTAAAACGATGATCCCACCGTTATAGATCATTATTTAACGAATCCCGGTCGCTCCAGCGCATATCCGGTCTTGCAACCGAATCTGGCCGTTTAAGCATAAGTATCTTGCTAAAAAAAAATTCTTATATTTTGATTATTAAATCTCAGAAATGATGATCGCCCCTGCCGTTATAGATTATGATCTAACAAATCCCGGTTCGGGTTGTTCCGATGTATATCCGGTTGTCCAGCTCATTCCGGCCGTCCAACTGAAAGTATTTTATTCAATAAATTATTTTATCTTATAATTTTTAGAAAAGATGATCGCCCCCGTCGGTATAGATCAACAACAGATGAATCCCGGTCGTCCACTTCTTCTCGTCGAAGACACCGTCGCCATGAAAAGCGCGATAGAGACAGAAAACGGAAGCATGATAGTGACAGATCACGCGAGTCCAGTAAGGTATCAGAATTTTTTCAATTTGTATTTTATGCTTGGTTTTTGTGCTGTTTGTTTTAATTTAGATTCTAAGTAGAAATTGTTGTCAGAAAAGTAAGGAGAAATGTAAACCTGAAGGTTTTTTAGCCCTCTTCTTATTGTAAGTTATATAAAAAGAATCAGATTGATGTACTGATTATCATATTTCCCTTGGGAAATCAAAACTGCTACCATCAGACAATTTTTTGGAATTTGTTTTTAGGATTTTATGCTAGGTTTCTAGTGGTTTTGATTAACATTTTCTAAAAGAAATAGCCTCTATAGCCTCACGCTACATCTATGACGTAATTTAGACATGTCAGGGTTTACAACTGCATAGGCTCATCGCTGCTGAACGATGAAACACCGGGTTAGAAATATTGCTGTTATAGAATTGCTTTACTTTTTTTTACGCTTTCAACTTGACATCCAATTAGTATATAAAAACATGTTAACCTTTTATAATCTTTTCCACGGCAGCGACGTACGTAGAGGGAGGGCCTCGGGGCCCGAGTCTCTCCCTAGATTTTTTTTTGTTCTTGAAATGTTTAGGCACTTCTAATTCAAATTACCGATAATTTTTTTTTTAAATATTGCCTCGTCCCCGCCCCCCCCCCAAAAAAAAAATTTTTTTACATGCCTGTTAAACCCCTACTTGTGGGACAACATTTTTTGTATGATCCAAAGTGTTGGACGCCTGTAAAAAAGAGTTTTGCGGTGAATCTAGGACTCCGGTGTGTAGGGGCGGGGAGCGTCTGAAATTTCAATATGGTAACAATATATCAATAAATTATAATTGTTATTTTTTTATCTTTCTCTCTTTTTTGTTCGAATCATATGTAGTTTCTACAGTGGATTTTTATACTTAATTTTTAACTTAAAAAAAAAAAAAATTACGTTTACGTTAATGTAGTGGAAAACTGTACAGAGGTAAACTACATCTAAACCAGAGGATCCGCTCCGTTCTCCCTGGATTCACCACGGTATGCAAACACACTCTTACTATCTTTTTCTTATTTAATTATAGTGTTAGTAAATTGTAAATAAAAATGTTTTAAAAAACTAAATATTTTATAAAGTATTTATTAATCTTTAAATTTTAAAAATATCAATATTAATACAATAATTAAATTTAAGGATTTAATTTACATGATAATTAAATATAATATGTTTGAATGTATATAAATGAATATTATCTGTATGGATATCATCCAATGTCTGAAAAGACATGTTTACATTGCCTTGTAGCAATGCAAGTTATGTTTTTTCTTCTAACCAAAACGTTAGCTTTAATATATCATAGCCTACTAGTATTTATGATATCACCTAGCAGTCTGCAAGCCGAAGGGCTGCTCTTTTGAGAGTTTATTCGATTTGGATTAATTAAATTAACACGGTCACTTTCAACCAACCCGATGCCTTTTCCAATGGCAATCTACGAAAATGAATTAATGAAATAAAATGAAATAAGCTCTTTTGAAAGCAAGGACAATTATGACGATATTGAAATTTCTTATTCAGTAGCTTTGACTATTATATTAATAATTACATGATTATGAAATTATTGCTTAGTGGCTAAATCTCCCCTACATTCCGAAAAAAATTTCAATTTTGAAATCATGTTATATTATCTCCACCATCCAAAGCGCTCTACGCTATGCAGCGAAGCATCATACCTCTTATTTTTAGAAAAACTTGCATTTCGGTGCAGGGCTGCTTTCTTTATACGATTTATAATGCATATGCTCTTTTGCCCTTCAAATATTTTGTTTTCCCTATAAGTTTTCTGCTACCGTTTAAACTGAGAGATTGCTAATAATGTTTATTGGGACAATGAGTAATCCAGCTTTTAACCGTTAACAGTTAACCAGTAAACCGTTAACCGTTTTTACAGTTAAAAAACAATTGCTTTTATTATTAACAATTTTTATTATAAAGGATTATTACATAATGCTGTAGTGTTGTTATCGGCGGAAATTCTAAAAAAATATCAAAACAATTTATATACCTATAGTACTATTTGTCAAATTTCAGGTATGTGTACAGAGGGAGAAATTTGTGTTCGAAATTCCTTTATAATTCGTCTATTTTGCGTGTTTTGACCAATCTGCCCCTTTCCTAGAGATGTGAGATCTCCTCGAAGTAAATTCCAGCTTAATGTACCTCAAATAGTAATTTGTTATAAGCTGAAAACTATTTGCAGCGCCTGAAATAATTAATCAGTGTGGTCAACTATAGTCAGCTAATTAGAATTAGTTCTAGTATCGACGAAGAAAAGTTGTAAATTTTACTGATTATTTTTTATATTAGGCTAAGTTTAGGCTAATAAATCTTGAGTTTGATTTTAAATCTCGCTTTCTAAGATTTCGATTTTGGTTGAGGTAATGTCGATTCAAGGTCATTTCGACCTTTTAAGGTCGTTTCAAGGTATAAATGGAAAGCAAGTTTTATTGTGCCAATAGTTGACTTTATTAAAGAAGAAGCTGGCAAAAGCTAAATCATACTTAAGCGACTGTGTCTGCTTCTAAATGAATAGTTTTTAACGGCTATTAGTTGCCTACTATACCAAGTCTTTCCATTTTCATACATCCCCCTCTGTCCACCGTCAAGACAAATACAAAAGTTTCCGAGTTCCCAAAGTTACACGAAGCTATTTTGAGTATATTTTATTTTATTTTTTATTGAAAAAAGATCATCTTCTTTTGATAGATTATGTTTCAACAAGTGTAAGATCTTCGTGTGTTTTTTTTTTTTTTTTTTTTTTTTTTTTTTTTTTTTTTTTTTAATGCTGCTTTCGCTTTTAATTGCGCAGTGATGAAGTTAAAATTTTGAAATAATTATTTTCAGTCTCTTCTCCGGGGCCTAAAGGTCTTGGGCCCTAACACTTCAGAAATTTTTCGTAGTTTCTTATACAGGACTAGTTAACTTTTATGTTGTGATAGTATTAATGCTATTACCATATTAGTTTCTATTTGCGAAATTTTAAGTCTACGTTATTCTGCGTTAACGCACGTTATTCTAAAGTTATTCTGTGCGCATTTCTGCTTTTTATCTTGATTAATTTAAGAGGATTTTTTTTCATGGCAAAGATAAAGCGTTACACACACACGCGCGCGCATATATATTTGCCTACGACAAATTGGTCGCACTGCATGAATTTTTATTATCAATGATGAATACGAGTAACGAAAGATCTCTCCGAAAGAAAAGAAAAGAAAACTTTCGTAAATTATAAGATGAAAGTTTTACTTAAAGCATAACTTTATAGATGTTTCTTCATGTTTTAAATTAAATAATATTGTCTATAATATATCAGATGCATACTGGTCAGATCTCTATGAGTTGCCATCATTTTTGGGCTACGGGTATTTGTAATGTCTTTTTTTATTTGTAAATTTGAAATGCATGGAAAAGGGTTGTTTAGTATTTTAAGCACGAGACATGTGCACTTAAGAGAGAGAGAGAGAGAGAGAGAGAGAGAGAGAGAGAGAGAGAGAGAGAGAGAGAGAGAGAGAGAGAGAGAGAGAGAGACATATAGATAGATACAGAGATAGAGAGAGAGAGAGAGAGAGAGAGAGAATAAAATCATCTTATTTCCAAAACTTTGAGTATTTGCACTTGTGTTTTTAAGAGAAAAAAAAACTAATTTTTAAAGATTCTGTCATTCGCATAATATAGTCAATATTGTTTTTTGAACCTGTTAAACCCAATTCACAACAACATTTAACTGACGCCCGGACTCATTCGTTATCAGATTTATCGGATTGGCTAGCTCTGGCTGGTTAAGATGCCCCTGTACAACGGTATTAATACTCTCTTCTGGCGACAGAGGATTGAAACGTCTATTCTATACATTGGCTCAGACATTTATACAGGATCATTATAACGTAGTACTTTGGTGTCAGATCTTCTGATTGAGAAAGAGTCTCAAGGCCACTGTGTCCTTGTAGCTAAAAAAAACTGTTTTGTCGGTGCTCAGCCACTTCGAACTATCTCATTATGTTCGAGTCTGGCGTTAGTTGAGTCTCCGTGTTAGCTAAATCTCATTGGGTGAAGGCCTAGGAATTTTCAGTTTGTTTTGCATAGTGCACTCGTTTCCTAATATCCTAATACTATTGCTACAACTAACAAATCACTGTGATACCAGACCGCCTAAGGCCAACAAAGCTGCGAAGGCTTCTCCTCCGCCCCAACATATTCAAAGGTTGACTCTCTCTCCCCTCCTACGAAGTTCTACAATCCTCTAGTTCCTTCCTTATGACCTCTACCCACCCCGTTCTGAAACGGTCTCCTTTTTTCGGCCCTGGATGGAAGGCTAAAAAGCGTAGTCTTTGGCAATTTGTCATCCTTAATCCGTAGAACGTACCCTAGCCATTTTAACCTTTCTTTCCGTTTAGCACTAGATAATGGGATCGAATCACATTGTTCGTACGACTTATTTTAATATAAATCATTTCTTAGACCACACTGCTTTTCTATATAGGCTACGAAAAATTAAGGAGAAAAACGGATTTGATTTAATTAAAGCAGGGAAACAAAAGACAAATTAAAACTCACAACAAAACATTAATCAGTGGAAAAAAATCCGAATATTTCGGGTCCACATCCAAGATCCTTTCTCAACGGATCTCGTTGAGAATATTTGTTAAAAAAAATGAACTTAAAAAAATATTTGTTTTCATGTGATTAATTTTCTTTACTTTTGCCTGCTGCCAATAGTTTTTTTCATTTAATTTTTTTTTTTATATATATATATATATATATAGATGTTGTGATTCACTGTAGTTTGATAAAGCTTAGTTAGTGAACTCTCCTTTTTTTTTTTTTTTCTTTTTTTTTTTTTTTTTATTAAGCAAATGCTTTAAATGTTAAAAGTTAAAATGCTTATTTTTATATTTTTAAATATTAATGTTATGTTTATATTGTTTAAATCTTAAGCGTTTAAATGTTTTAATGTTTATTTGATCTTTTCATAATCCCCCTCCTACAGGCCATGGAGCCTTTGTGGGGATTTGTAGATTGTTATGTAATTATTTTACTGGTATATGGAAAATAAATCTATCTATCTATCTATCTATCTAACGGAAAAAAAATCTTTAAAGAAGAAAAAACAGTTTCTTAGAATAAAACCATCCAAAAAACGACAAACTAAACACACGGGAAAAAGAAAGAGAAATGAAATAACTAAAAAACAAAACAAATAAATACAACTCGCATTCTTTTTTTATTTCGTTTTTTGTTCCGCTGCTTTATTTCAATTAAACCCATTTTCTCTCTTTTTTATCGTAAACCAGTTTTTCTCTCGTTTATTTTGTTTTTTTGTTCCGCTGCTTTATTTCAATTAAACCCATTTTTCTCTCTTTTCTCGTAAACCAGTTTTTCTCTCTTTTATTTCGTATTTTGTTCCGCTGCTTTATTTCAATTAAACCCGTTTTTCTTTCTTTTTTCTCTTAAACCCGTTTTCTCTCTTTTTTCTCTTAAACCCGTTTTTCTCTCTTTTATTTCGTATTTTGTTCCGCGGCTTTATTTCAATTAAACCCGTTTTCTCCCTTTTATTTCGTTTTTTGTTCCTCCACTTTAAAACAAGTTTCTTAGTGGGTTAACTTTGTTTTGCCAGAAAAATGCAAAATTTTCTATGATTGAGCTCAATTCAACTCGGAGATACTGTGACATTTCTTCCCTCGGTCAACACATCAAATTCTAATTTGGTCGAGTCGGTTAGTGCACAATCTCGGTGTTCTATCAAAGCTTGGATCGCGGCCCGGGAAATATTTTTTCCCGCACACTTTTCGATTTGGAGCGGGATTCCCGAGGCCCAGTTTTGAGTGGACAAGAAGTGTTTATTGGTGGATTATCTGTAATTTATATTTAATTTAATAATTCATTTTGATTGTGTCCATTGTGACAGTGTAGTAATTGAAGGATAGCTACTTATTTCACAAGTTTGTAGGTTTTTATCAGGAATTCTTTCAACAATCAGCTCTTTTAGTTTTGAAAAATACGTTTTGACGATATATCAGAATTCCTGAATTCAGCCTGAATTAGCCCTAACTGCCTAATTTTCTACTAAACTTGGGTGTGGTAATTCAAAAGACTCAGAGGCGGTTTTAGGGCGGTTTAAATTTCTAATAAATAATCTAACGTTTATAATTATTTTGTAATTTTTGAAGTTTGATTTTTGTTAAAATAAAGTAGAGGGCGAGTTAGCAGTAAGTATAAACAAATTGACTAGATTTTCCTTTTTCATATATCTTCATCGCCATTCCTTGAAATAAAAGTAAATAGACTGAATATAATTAATTTTAATGTTCTTTGTTATATTTTCTATTCAAATTTTGTTAGTAAATGCAAATTTTATTAAAATTTGACCTGAAAATATTTGGGAGACAGGGAGGGGGGGGGGTTAAAATGTTAGAAATAATTGCAACAACAAAAAAATCTTGAATTTTTTTTTCTTTAGAAAATTCACGTTCCCGAACATATACAGATTTAAAATATTGGAAATATATTAAAAAAACGAAAAAATATAACTAGCAATATACAAATATAACTAAGAAATACTTAACTAGCTCAATTTTTACTCGTTTCGGCTTTCCCTATTTTTCTTCATACATAATATTAATGGTTCATAATATGATCCCCTAAAAAAGTAAAGTTTTCAAATAATAACGAAACAATATAAACTATATATAATATGCTATACTATAGTATTTATTATTGTACACTATTACTTATAGTCTCACTTACAGTATACGACGGTATACTTTATTCTGATTCTGTATTATATATATAAACCAAACAGTACAAACGAATTGTTCAATGCTTATCCAAGGAGTTATCAGTTTTTTGTTTATGAACAGAATGGGAGAAGGTTTTGGGGTTGTGCGTAACTTCAAAGGATACCAAACTTTGGTAAATTGTTCTAAAAGTAAAAGTAATAATTGTAACTGTCGACAAATTTTGAAATTTTGTCTTTGGGGGAGTCTACATGCCCGAAGACTTCTCTTGTGTGCCTACTTCAAGCTGGATAAAGACTCCTGAAAAAAAGTAGAGTTTATAGACCCCATATTGGGCTATTTTAAGCTATCTCTATGTGTCTTTTTCTTCGGGGGTGGATTGTACCTTAAATAACCCTAGAAGCTGAGGAACAATCGAATACCCGTTAGTCACACGGGAAAATATAATAATGGACCTTTAGATGCTCTATTTTGTGGTTCTAATCCCCTCCCCCACATACGTCGAATTTGTCTGTACCTATGGGTAAAGATGGGCCGCTTATGGGATTTAATGTGCCTACCAAGGTTGTTTATCGTTTAGATTTACAGCCTACCATCATGAATGCCATGGCTCGAGTCCACCTTTCTAACGAAAAAAACTTATTTAAACAGTATATTAAAGCTCCAGTCTCTTTTCTTCTAAGTTTGTCCTTGGCTTTTCATGGCAATGTTTTTTCTTAAAAGAAACTGACTTCATAAAGAATATTGCCTTTTTGAATACTGTTTTAATTGTATTCCAGTTACACTTTTGCCAAGATTGCGTAGGTTTTTGCTATAGTCGAATGAGTTACTATACATGCTATAATGTAGAATATAGAATACAAAATATTATAAAGAAAATATAATATAAAATTTATAACCAATAAATTGAAATGAATTTGCGTTAATTTTATTCAAATCATAAGTCATTAGTATGGCGGGCTGTCTAAGCCAGGGAGAGAGTTGGCCAGAATTTAAGAATCAAAATAACTAAATCAACGTAACTAAAAGGATAAAAAAATATTAAGACCCCCCAGAGCCATTGCTGCTGCATAGGGCGTCGAATCGACGTTTCAGTTTCTAGGTCTTTGTTAGAGGGACAAGTTCCAAGCCTGTCACCCAGCCTTGTGGCAGCGGAGATCGATCCATGGGCCTCGAATTGCCAAACTGAGCATTAATCTACTACTATCAAAGGATTTTCAGTTAGCTATATCCATGATAAAAAAATTGTCGTATTTTTCTATATATATATATATATATATATATATATATATATATATATATATATATATATATATATATATATATATATATATATATATATATATATATATATATATATATATATATATATATATATATATATATATATATATATATATATATATATATATATATATATATATATATATATATATATATATATATATATATATATATATATATATATATATATATATATATATATATATATATATATATATATATATATATATATATATATATATATATATATATATATATATATATATATATATATATATATATATATATATATATATATATATATATATATATATATATATATATATATATATATATATATATATATATATATATATATATATATATATATATATATATATATATATATATATATATATATATATATATATATATAAATATATATATATATATATATATATATATATATATATATATATATATATATATATATATATATATATATATATATATATATATATATATATATATATATATATATATATATATATATATATATATATATATATATATATATATATATATATATATATATATATATATATATATATATATATATATATATATATATAATTAAAACGTCCCCTCCTCCCAGAAAATCCTTAGGGATACTTACCATACCTGTAAACAGAGGGGCAAGAGGAATTTTCTAATGCCCCCTCCCAGCGCTGAGGGCACACTCGAGAAGGTAGATAAAAACACCTCATTAAAAAGGTCCGAAGTACAAAGCATAAAGTTCAGTAAAATTCGAGAAAATGTTATAAATTTTTTTTTACTCCAAACCTGTTTCTTCGAAAATTCTTTCTGAAGCCTTTGGGCCTTTTTTTTAAGAAAGCTGATGTTGGTGATCCCTTGGTACTCGCAATTGATTTTATTGGTAGATTTTATTGAGATTGGATTCCAAATTTAGCGGCCTATCACTTAGTTTAATTGATTCAATCTACCACCCCCATCTGATAAAATTCGGGCTGGTAATGTTGAACTGGTACAAGTAATAGAAAAAAAAATAATAGGGCTAATCAGACAAAAAGAACAACAGTACAAGGCCAAGGATGTGGGGAAATATAATGAATGGCAGAAAAATAATAACAGTAGGTGATAATCTGGAAATTAACCAAATTTTGAGGAGAATCAGAAAAAATATAGATTGTGGGGGGAGGGGTCCCAAATGCTCTTTTATCGATAGACGTTTTTTAACATTTAAAATTAACGTAATAGAGTCTAATGGTCGATTAAAATACGAAAAAACCTACTTAATCTGTTAAAAAAAATGAGGAGTATAAGGTTCATTCCTGATCCGTGATCTTTTTTGAGTTGAATCCTTTGGTCGGGCTTGAAAAAAAATTGCAGTTATAAAATGTTTTTCAACACGATGAGTTAGACGAACATTAACTGATAAGGCTTTTTATTTAAATCAAACAAATAAATCAACTACTAGAAGCAAACTTGTTTAGGCTATACATCCTTCAAAAAAAAACCTGATATATACATCGCTATCAACAACGTAAAACAATAAATAAAAAAAAAGAAAATAGAAAAAAAAGCCAGGTACAACATCCTTCAACTTAGTGCAACTCCTAAATAAAAAAACAAACCATAACTAATTATCACCGTTCTCTAACTACCACCCTCACACAACCACAATAAAAAATAACCAAAATACAACTGAGAGACCACTCAAGAGAAAATCGCTAAGAAATAATATACTCACCAAAACACAGAGATTGTAACCTACTCCTAAAACTAGCAATATTTTCTTCAACTAATAATTCATTTGGTAAACTATTATAAAACCCTGGTCCAAAAGGAGGGATGTGGAAGAATAATATTCGAGTTGAAGTCTGAGGTCGTCTTATCTGGGATGCTGTTCTGGTTGAGTATTCATGGACATCACATCCAGCCACGAACATTTGACCGAAACATTGTGGCAATAATCCACGCTCATATTTAAACAAAAACAAAGCTGAATAAAATTTAGAAACTCCGTGTAAATGTCGTTCAATATATCTCCATTAATACCCATTTAAAGCTTGATCCATGCTATACCCCCCCCCCACACACACAAAAAAAAATCAAGAGATTTTAATTTTGGCTACAACTTCTTATATTCTCGTTTTACTCTTTTTGTAATTTTTGGCACTTTCACGTTCCTGAATAATTCCAGTTCAAATCCACACCCATTCCCATTATCCCCTTCCCTCCAATAAGGAGATTTTTACGACTTTTGTAATAACTTCTCATATTCTCGATATAATTTAACTGTGTTTTGATATTATTCCATGTTTTGGATTAATCCCGAACCAAAGCTCGAGTCATGTCACTATTTCGCTTCCCCCCTGAAATCAGAAGAGATGTTTACAATACTTGCGATAACTTCTTATTTTCTCGACGTAATTTGTCGGCTATTCTTGGCACTTCTTTACTATTCCCTATTAATCACGATTCAAAGCCTGATCCGCCGTCGTTTAACACATTACGACGTTACACAAAACGACGTTAAACGTCGTTTAACGTCCTGATCAGCTTTCGTTTAACACAGTAAATTCAAATTTACTTCTGTCCCAAACTCGATTTCGTATATTATTTTATTTTGACTTCGGATGTCCACTTTGCTTCCACTTTAAATGTTTGGTTTATTTGCGTTCAAAAAACGGAGAGAACACTCGGTCTGTTTATACTGGCTATTATCGTGAGGCAACAGAAAAGTAGTTTGATTAGCAAGTAGAATCTTTGGCCAAAAGGTGAAGGGGAGTTAATGAAATTTAACAGTGCTCCGATGATGCGATTCGCATAATACCGCTCCCCCCTTCAAATAGAAAATTTTTTTTCCAAAGAATTTTGTTTTTTATGAAATCAGGGAAATTAATTCCTTGACCTTCACTAAATTTTGAAAATTTAAAAGGTGTCTTGGGACAACTGAAATTATTATAAGCCTTAAAAGGCATTTTAAGTTTTTGATGCTAATTATTCGTTCCAAGCCAAAAGTTTTCAAATTTTGGATTAAAGCAAATGAGCTTTTAGAAAGTGATTTGGTCCGTAAATCCGTAAAAGGGATAATGGATGAAGCTCCAAAAGTAAGGTTGATAGCTAGATTCATTTGATCTCCCGACCATCTTTTAAAAAATTCATCCAGAACTATTACATGATAAAATATCTTATAAAATTAGCCTTGATCTGATTGTCTTCTGGAACGCTCAATTAGAAAAAAAATGGAACCACTTAAATTCATTTAAGCGACTTTCACTCTATGTACGTCCTTTCACACAATATAACCTTAAAATTCTATAAAATCATCATAATCATCGTCTAAAATTATCATAGCCTGACTAATTAGAAATGTAAATTCAGGTTCTTTTCAATTGTCAAAGGCTTTTTAGTAAACGCTTATGTAGTACTTTTCAAAACTTTTAATTGCTAGTCAATTTTGTTGCTGCTATATTTACTTTTCCATAAGATAATACAAGCTTACGTGAATTAAAATTCTAGGTAGGGCTCGATTGTACTTAGTACTGCCTACGTTACAGACAAAATTTGCTTATCACATATTACATACAGGGTTGCCACTCATAGTGATTTATCACTATTTCTAGTGATTTTTATATTGCTAAGCAAAAAATCACTAAATTTGCACATCACTGGATTATTGCAGAAAATCACTAAAATCTAGTGATTTCTTTAGTCATCGAGGGACAGCCCTGATTGCATAGACTGCGGGTTATGCTAGTGTGAAAGGTCTTACGGTGAAGTTGAATTCTTCTTTATGTGTTTAAATAATCTTTTCTTCCGCTCTAAATGTTTGGTATAAAGATGTACATAAATTGGAATGCAATCAGGGTGTTTATATTGGCTTTCATCCTGACAAAACGGAGGAAACAGAAAGCAGTTAAATTAGAGCAGGGGCTCCTAAGTTCTTGTTGTGTTTGCACATCTTTTGGAAAAAAGTGATTAGCTGATACCTTTGTGGATTCCAGTAGGGCTGTGTACTTGGATTTGGGTATAATCTTGCTTGATTGCCCTGCACCAAGGAAAATAGTCCAATACCAACGCAATGTCCGTAAAATGATTGAGGAGGGGGGGGGGAAGGTTTTGATTATTAACCATAAATAAAAAAAGAAATATGTAGCACCATTACAAGAAAAATTCCATCACAAAAAGTTAATATGGGTTTACATCCGAAACGAAATGAAAATATAGAAAAGTGAGTAATTTTTTTAATAAGACAGTGAGAAAAAGAGAGATGTAAATGCATAAATAATAGTAGAAGTGCGAATATTTTGAATCCACACTCAGAAGTCCTTATCAACGGTGAAAAGACCCCCTCCCCCCGAAAAAATAACCTATACTTAGCCTAAAGTAAGCGCAAAGAAATATGAGAAGAAAATGTTTTAATTTTTTTTTTGGTATAGTGTTTGTCTTTTTTTTTTTTATGTGTTTTGTTTAAGCTAAGCATTTTTGTGTGTTTGTTTTCCCCGTTGATAAAAGCTTCCCAATATAAGGCCAAATTATTCGAAATTCTACTATCATTATTGCAAAAAGTCTTCTTTTTTTCAATATTTTATTAATTTTTTTTACCTTTTTCGATATATTTTCATTTTTCATCATTGCCAAAATGGAAAGCCAGTGTGGTCGAGGAAACTAAGGGTTTCAGTGCTTTGAATCTCTTATCCAAGCTTGATAGTGTCTGTCATAATGATACTGCAGCGCGAAGTATAATTAAATACGCTGTCAGTACAAACACATACATGGTTATATTAAAAACCGAAATTAATAAGAATATCAGGAAAGAGTTATCGAAATATCTATGCAAAATAAAATGCCAGTTATATGACGTGATCATGAACCCGTTTTGATAAAAATAATCACCTCAGACAGGTAATTGATCCGATCACACTAAATTTTGATATTTTTGAATCTGATTCTTCCGATACTGGCTGGGATTTTTCTTTAAAATGTAAGAACAGATTGGAAGTAGCGACACCAGATCAGGGAAAAAAGAAGCAAAATATCCCTATGCCATTTTTGGGGGGAGAGGTCTGAGGTCTTAACCCCCTCCGCTGATTATGGCGCAATTTAAGATTATGTTAATCTTATGATATATTGCCTATATTGGCGCTGTCAGGCCGTATCCAGTATTTTGTTGTTGGGAAGAGGGGTCTGTGGTTTTCACCGGGATTTTTAACACCAATTTATTAGTTTTTTTTTTTTTTTTTTTTTTTAATATATATATAGGAGAGATATTCTTTTTACCTGTATTTTTGTGTTCAATTTACGACTCGGAGAAATATTTAGGAGTAAAGGTTCAAACCTTGTAACCTCCTACCTGGATACGATCCTAATTGCTATTAATATATTTGTTAATATTAGAAAAAAAAACAGTTCTTGTCCACTCAACAAGCTAGTGAAAAGACTGTGAATAGTTGTAATTTTATAGTTGTTGTGAAATGGATGAAGTAAGTGACTATAAGTCTCGAACTCAATATGCCTATCGAACTAGAACAAGATCTAAAAATTTTATTGATAACTTGGCTGCAGAAATTTCAACAAAAATTGAAAACTTACTACGGCCCAGTGAAAAGCGATCAGTGGCTCGAGACTTAAATCGTGAACAATCTCCTACCTCAAAAAGCTGTGCCACCTCAAGTCAAAGTGCATCGTATAGCAGCTCAGTGCCATCTCGTGGATATGCATTAGCCAAAAGTTATACCTCAACAGGTATTGGTAGCTATTCTAAAGGTCTTTCCTCAGATTCTAGCTATAGTAGCTTGAATTCAACTGGCTATGCCCCATCTTATTTGAGTAGTAATCATGGATTGGGAGGCTCCAGTTTATTGAGTAGCTCTTATAGCTCCAATTACGGTGGTGGCACAAGTTACTCGTCTGGTTTGAATCGTTCTGTGTCATTTCGTGATAAGCCTTCATCTACTTTGGGGATTAGCTCTGGATATAGCTTGACTAAATCTTATAGTTCAAGCACTGTTGGGGAAGGTTCTGTTCGATATAGACCCCGGGACAATGACTCTTCGTTGAATTCTAACTATCGTTATAAGAGGTATTCATTTTTAAATGACAAATTAAATCCTATTGAAGAAAGTGAACCAAAAGTGTCTACACGAAAATATGATTTTAGTCGAGATTTTGGTGATCCAGAAAAAACTCCGGTCGTGGACCGAGAAACAGACGGATCACTTTCTATGTTTCGTCGTCCATTTAGTCGAAAGAACTTCCTCCCACTTGAAGACAAATATTTGAAAGATGAACCAAAAACATCACGAAATACATCCACCATCAAAGAAGGTTCAGGTTTCCTTGCATCAGCTCGAGAATCTACCACTCGTCTGATTAGAAAATATAGTCGCAGAGAATCGACATTAGCTGATGTTCATCAGACAGGGGCGAATGAAGCTGCAGGCGATGGGAAGTCTTCGCGATTTGGAACTGGAGAAGACGGGAAGACCTCTAGATTTGGAGCTCCTGAAGATGGGAAGACATCTCGGTTTTGGGTCTCCCCTGCCAGTGATGAGAGATTCACCAGTTATGCCTTAAGACGTCAGAGACGGCTTAAAGAAGTTTTGAAGGTTGATGCTCGAGTGATTGTCCCTAGCATGTTCGTTCAAAGGTTTGGCCTTGTCCCTGAAATGTATGTTTTGCTTATCAATAATCAATCCCACTAACTTTTCCTTGGTCATCTTCTTCTACCTGTCTACTGTATATCACCAAACCTTATGCATGTTTTGAAAGGCTGTTCCATGTTGGTTGACAATATAAAACTTAATAGAAGCATAGTGGAAGTTTCATGTTGTTTATTTTTAACTTATTTTGTTTTAAGAAAATGTTTGAGTGCTTGTTTTCGATTTTTTTTTTTTTTGTGGTTTATTCAACTTATTGCTGTGTAAATCTCAAGGTTTTTCATTTAAGGGGTGATTTTATCCATAGACATGTAGAACAAATGTTTTAGCGGAGAGAAATTTTTTCTGCTGTGTGGATTGTCTTGTGCTTCAGTAGACTATCCTTAGGGCCACACATTTTTTCTTTCTTTTTTATTTTAGACGTTAAGGGGGGTCCCTATGTTTGGGTTTGACATTGATCATTGTTTATGTCACTATCAAGGGCTTTCGTGGAACTTGGGACAGAGGAAAGAAAACGAATTTTGATGATTATTTGAGGAGTCAATCCCACCCAGCACCCCCTTCCTCCAAGAAAAATGGCAAAGACCCACTGCTTGTGTGGTCTTCATATTACTAAACTCTTTAATTTTTACATTAATCATTTTATGCATGACATGTTTCATTTTTTATTAGTTTTTAAAGTTTGTCATTCCTGTGCTTTTTTTCACGTAATATAAGAACCAGATTTGGCTCTACTAGAAATTGTGATAGACCTCTACAAATATTGTCTAAACCAGGGATGTATGCCGAAGTTGGGGGCTTGGCCTATTCCTCCCAGAAATCCTAAAATATCCCGAAGTTGTTGGCACTTCTTATTCTTGCACATATGCTTATTCTAAAACTTCCCGAATTTTTCGGTACTTCTTATTCAGATCATCTTATTTTTTTGTTATCCCCCCCTCCACTCGGGAAATTCTTGCCCATATGCATATTATTAAAGGAATTATGCTTCAATATGCAGTAACTTGTAAGTTTCTGCCCAAAATATGTATGTTCAAGTATAGGACCCCCTCATTCAAAACACCATACGACACCCGAATCATTGCAACATTCACATGTGATTGATGTCACATTTAAAAGTGCATTATTTGAATAAACTTCAATTTATTTTCATTTCATCAACCTGACTGACTTGACTACTGAGAGACGCTGAGATGGATACCGAGGCTATAAATACTTAGTCCGTGGCTTCTGGCGGAGGCTCGCGCAATTCTGTCTATCTTTAGGACGGCTCGTGCCTTTCTCCGTCCAAGAGTTTTATACTTCCTGCAGAAACTATGGAGTGAAAAAGATATCTATTATGATTTGTGAAGTGTGAAATTTTTGTTATTGGGTCGACATCTTTGTGTGATAACGAGGCACTATTTGGTATTATTATTGCATTATTGGATAACTGTAAGAACTTGATTAGACAAAGCTTTTCTTGTCAGTGGTTAGGAGTTTCGTTAGTGCTTAGAAGATTCGGGATGAGTCATCATAATTGTAGGTTGTCTGTAGTGGAAAAGTGACATGAATTAAATACATAAGTTACAAACCCCTTCTCGGCCTTTTTTTTACCATAAATGTAAGGATAATAACTAGACAATGTGCTCTAAAATTCTGAATAAGAATTTTCGATGTATCAGTTAGATTTTTTTTTTTTATCATCGTTGAATTTTTTTATTTTTTTTAAATGGTTTAAGATTATCGGTGTTAGTAACACAAACATTCTTGGTCAGTGCTTAGGGGGGTCAGTACTTTAAGACGAACACTTCCGTAATGCTGTGATTATTTAAGTGGTAAATCCTCAAGTTCGTATTGCTACTGCTGCTATTAACAACTAATTGCAGCACCAAACCGCCTCTGGTCAACGCAACTACGCACACTCCTCCGCCCCTATGTATTCAAAGCTTCCTTCTTTACACCCTCCCAAGAAGTTTCAATTTCCATCAAGTCTTTCCTTCAACCTCCTACCTATTCTCCTCCTACCTCCTACCAACCATCCTACTATTCGGGGACGACCTGTTTTTGGTTTAGTCACAGATGGTTTGTCGAAAAAAAGATTTTTGGCAATCTGTCATCCTTCATCTGCAGAACGTGTCCTACCCGCCCAGCCTTTCTTACAATATATCTCTAAAAAGCAGGATAGAACCCCCTTTTCGTAGAGCTTACTGTTTGAAATACGGTAATGCTGACGGTACCTAATAGCATCCGTACAAAACATTTTACAAATCCGTCTTTTCGAGTGGCGACGTTTAAGAACCATACTTGACCAATGTCACATCTGTTGCTTCTAAAAAAATCCGAAGTCTGTTAAGACAACATTGTTGTTGTCTTAACATTGCCCATATACGCATAAAGCATTGCCCATATAAGCATATAAGCATAAACTATTGCGTATTTGTTTGTTTTGTTTGGTCATTTCTTGACTTGCCTTATTTGTTGCTTTTAAATTTGTTAATCTGAACTTAGGAATAGAAAACAAATGTACATATCTTATTCATCATAATAAAGACTATAAATACATAAATATATATATAATAAAATATTATATATATATAATAAAAGACTAAGGGGGGGGGGGCTTACAAAAAATCAAATAATCAAACTGTATAATCAAAAAATTTATTTGTGTGCATTTTTCTACGTTTTTCGAGTTGGACAATTTTTTTCTTTTTTTTTTGGGGGGGGGGGGGGTTAAAACCCTTTAACCCTCCCTCTGGATACGGTCTTGAGCATAATACATTTTTATAGTTAAATGAATACTTGCACAATTACGGGAAAATTTAGCACTGATAACGATTCATAAATCAAAAAAATTTAAAATGAGGATCTAGAAATCAACTTCTTTTTACTAATCGCCTAGGAAAAATCCTCTGATCCCCTTCCCCCGCCTCAAAGTCTGACAATTATGCATCTGTGGTCACGTCCACATTTTAACCCCCTACAGAGCTACAGTTTCAATGGTATGAGAGGCTCCAAATAATGAAGTAACTTTTTTGCGTTCGATCCCTAAATATTTTTGTGGAAAAATAGGAGAAGCAAGGAGAGAGGCGATCAATGAAACGTCCTTTCCTTAGTATGGGTGCAGTTTTCACATACATTTACACGAATCTGTGAAAAAAAACTTAAAAGACATAAAAATTTTAGGCACTCACTACCCCCTTGGAAACTGTTCGAAATAATTATCTTAAAAAGTAACTGCTCATAAATGTCAAGAGAACTGGATGAGCTGCCTCTGACTTTTTTGTTAGACGTTAATTTGACCGTTTCCTTGCACAAAGGGGTATATATTTTCAGCCAAATCGTAGTGCCTCGTAATCATCATAATTAATGTAAACTCTTAGATTGTAATTGAAGAGAAGCAATGAGAGTTGGAACATGCCATGGATTAAAAAAGGCAATGCTGTTAGCGTCCAAAAGTCTAAAAGCTCAGCACACCTTTTCGTCGAAAACGTGAGTGGTCAATGTGCAAATTTATTGCGAAAATTCACTGACCGAGTTCGGTGTATTTCCCTGTCATTGACATCCCCGCCAGTAGACGGTGACCCACCCTTGCCCATTCGTGGTGCTGATACGTCTGTCAATTTAGACCGAAAAAATACTGTATTAAATATGAACTCGCTTGACGGTGATACTAGTAGTGATGATTCTGATAGCTCTTCGGATCGTACCCCCACACCTACGGGGTCACCGTTAGCCTTTGACCCCTTAGTTGATCAATATTCTGTGGATTGTAGTGCAAATATTAATTTATCTGAAACGCAGTTGGTTGGTATCCAGAAAAAATCTGAAAGCGTGTCGCCAACTGAAAGTCCAGCCAAAAAACTAAACGAAAATAATGAAGTCCAAGAAGATATAACTGTGAAGTCAGGCTATGATACAATGGACATGCCGTTTGAATTATGGACTCTAGGTGGCAATTGGTCTGTTGTGCCACAGGACTATGTATTTCCTGCTGATCAGCCACGGATTATTGAAAAGCAGGATGTACTAAGTCAAATTCCTACGTGTGGTTATGAATATTTTACGGGTTATATTCCACCTCCAGAACATGGCGGTGAAGCCTCTATGTCCAGTGATAATCTCGGTGAAAGTGATACTAGTCAATTTGATTGGGTTGATAATCCCTTATTAAAAAGCCGTCCTCAAGTAGAAACAGTGGTTAGTAATGTGGTTGATATTCCCAAAAACTTATCTCACGAGCAGCATGACTTATTACAAGCAGCGTCGCCTAATGAGAATAAGTTTTTGCAAAGAGTTCGTAAAAAGACTAGCTGTGATGTAAAAAGCGAAGTAAATTCACTTCTCCAGATTCCAAAGAGTGACATCGGAACAACAGAAACGTCAGTGCTTCAAACGTCTTGGCTTGACGAATATCCATATCATGCACTGCCTCCGCCTAAAATAAATTCTACCAAATCAATTAGCCTTAAAGAAAAGGCTTATCCTTTCGTGAATACTACAGCCTATTCAATAGATGTAAATGCATACATTGATGTTGAGCCCCAAGACTTTACTTATGCTGAGTATCCACTAGCCGCGGACTTGTTAGGATCTTACCCGGTGAAAGATGTATATAGCTTAACTGCCAATCCTGCAGCTCCGTCCTTACCAGTGTTGAAGTCGGTAATAAAAAAGAAGCCAAAGTCTTCACAGAAGACGAGTCACTCTGCGACGGTAGTTTAAAATTGTCCAGAAAATACTAACCTTAAAAAGCATGCTCAATCTAGCACGTTTTTGCATTGTATCGTTTTTACTAACAATCCACAGCTCCTTTAGTACTTAAGTACCAAGAACAGTAAAAATAAAATCTGATTCTTAGAACTAGTTAAGTGGAAGCTTTCAGTCATTCATATCTTAAAAAAAAGAAAAAAAGAATTGGGGTTCAATTCTAATGAAAAAGACCTCTATATGCAGCTTTGTAGTTTTGGTAGTAATGGATGCTAAAATAAAAAAAAGAGGAATGTGTACAAAAATCAGGGAACAATAAGCTAACAACTTATGGCACAACAAACAGCTTAAGAAGGAGCTGTTCTTCTTTCAAACTGTAGTTTTTAATGGGAATCAACAGATCATGTTGAATTCCAGGTTGTCAACCTGGACGCATAGTTATTTTGACTTTGAACTATTTTGAACAAAATGACTATATCAAAATTTTGATCGGATTCATATGGGGGAGAAGAGGGCAAGGAGGGGGCTGGTTGCTCTCCAATTGCTTTTGACTATAAAAAAGGGAACTAGAACTTTTAATTTCCAATCAAATGAGCCTTCAAAGTTTATAAACCCCCTTCCATAAAAATTTGTACGTTTTTGAAAAACCTTGAACGAACTTGACGACTGGCTAAAAAAAAAATTCTAGAGGTATGCACGTACTTTTTTGCGATATATATATATATATATATATATATATATATATATATATATAATATATATATATATATATATATATATATATATGTATATATATATCCCAAGGTTTTGAAAACATTTTTGATGTTTTTTTTTTTTTTTTTTTTTTTTTTTACAAAATACTGTTCTTCCTAAGAAGCGGTAGTAGAACAACAAAGCCAGATTCAGTTTCATAGTGTATAAAATATAATGAACATGAAGGAAAATTTGATTATGCACAGTCACCCCCCCCCTTTCGAAAACCCATTAGTTATTTTGCTGACAATCCTATTTAGATTTCGTTCTTCTGAATTTGACTTAGAGGACGTTAGGAAGATCATTGTTTGCTTGACTGCAGAAAATAACTTTGTATGAAACTGAGCGCACTGAACTTTGCAAATTGACAGGTGTGGTTATGCTCTGGCATGCTCTTGATGTTATTTGTTGTTGTTGTGGAGTTGCTTTTAGTGCTTGAAAGCATACCATTTTCTGTTGTCGTTTATTTTTCAGTCATACCATGGTTTTTACCATTGCCGAAAAGCTTTATTTTAATAGCCTCTTTTGACTTTTATCAAAGAGGAGTTTACTGTCTTATAATTCCGCGGCCGAAAAAAGGGCTCTGATTTCGTTGGTTTATGTCTTGCATATTTTATGACGCAGCCACATTATTCCTTGTCTCTGAGGAGACACATAAAACCATTTTCTGAAACTCAGATTGGTATTAACACCTTCTGTAGAAAATATAGGCCAGCAATAAAAAAAGTTTTGAATTGTAATATTCTTTACAAGTAAGTCCCTCTGTTTCTCTGTGGTTAAACAATGATTCTTACAATTGAGGTTATTTTTATGGTATTCACAAACCCCATTGGTGTGGGGTGTTTGGATTTTTTTTTTTATATTTATTATTAGAAAATTTTACCTCTTTGCGTTGTTGTAGTTGTCACCTAATCCTAATAAATCATACATTCAGGAAGCAAAGCTCACAACTTGTAAGAACTAAATCACCTCTTAAAAAAAGAAGGAATTTACATTAAAACAGTGCTACTGTTCTGCTACGAGGATCAAGACAAACTTTGCCGATGTCCAAGTTAATCTCAAATGCGAACTTTATATCTTATATGATGTCCCCATCTCAAGTATTGTCGAAGGATCAAATGCACTACTACAACCCAGATTGGGAATATACACAGGTGCACTTTCAACACCCCCCTTTAATTTTTTCCTTTCATTCTTTTAAAGTCGTCCCCCTTCTCATGGAAAAATGCGGTATATGCATCTGGTCCAGGTACTTTGTAGATGAACTGATCATTTGAAATGTACAATATCCTACGAAACTAAGCACTAAACATTTTTCTTCGTCTCTGCAATTCTTTTGTGGAATATTTTGTAGAGGCCCTGTGGCCTATTTGTTTTGCATTATATTATTATTATTATTATTTGATATCCATATTAAAGGCGGAAAATTTTTATATTTAAAGTGTTTATCGTTGCTTCTGTGGTAATAATGAAAATGATTAATGTCTGTCATGTTAAACCGAAAACTCATATTATTAGACTTTTTTCACTAAGCGGATAAATTCTTGAAGCAAATTTATGCATGATTCATTCTTTGTTTTTGTTTCCCTTTTTTTAGCAGGACCTTAGTTTTTATGCGGGTCACTTTTGGAGTAATAATTTTGCTTTAGATTCTTTTCTTTTTTTTCATAATAAAAAAGTTTTAAGAATTTTTGCAACGGTAATTTCTGAATTAAACTGCGATGCGATAAAGGAACCTAGCATGAACATAATGTCTTCCCTTGAAATTCAGGTCCGAAATAGATGGCAGAAATTTGCTTTTTTTGCTCATTTCTTGTATTTTTCAACAATTGGTGTTTGCGTATTGACAAATTGCGTTAAAAAAAGAAACAGGACTTACACCTACTGAAGTTCAAAGAAGAAAATTAGGTCGCAAATATGTTTCCAGGATAAGCAACAAATCTTAAGTACAAAAAAAAAAAATAATAATAAGATAAAAAAAGATACTAAAACAACGCGGACTTGGGAAGTAAATATCGAGCAAAGTTGAAAACAAAACGAAAAACCAGGAAATAAAAGTTAAATGAAGTTAGAAATAAGAGAAAACATTCCAATTACGAGGCGCTTCCACACATTGGGTTCTGTGTTAACAAAACAAATCGTGTGCAGATAGAGAAAAAATGTTATTGTAAAAAGAAGAAAATTTAAACTCGTCGTTGCAGTACCTAAGTTCTTGTGTGCTTGCTTCACACGCTGCGACGTTTATTATTTGAGCTCGTTATAATTACTGTTGAATGTTGGATTCTATTCAACTGCGGGGTTAACAGTCGTGGATCTTCCGCACTGTTGCATAAGAGCTTCTCTTATCGAGCTTTAGTAAGTAAAATGAGCAATAATTGGTCTTCTAATAATTACCCAATAATCAGAAACAATTTTACATTTTTATGGAACTTCTGTGAAACAGTGTGATTGGTTCACTGTGGCTTATGAAGGTTTAATGTGAAAATGTAACATCCTTAGAATATTGTGCCTAATACAGAATAAGTACCAATGAATGTTCACAAGCGGCATTGCGTTAATTCAAAATGTCTGACCTCACACTGAACATAACACGGTACGACAAAAAGAACTTGGAATGGTGCCAATTTGTCCACCTTCGTTCAGCCCTTGCATCTTTCCCAGGGAAGACCATCTCTTTTAGCGGTATTAAAACATTCCTAACAGAGGGGGGGGGTCAAAAGTGGCGACGTCTTACGATGAAGTCATACATATACCTATGCCCAGTTGTATTGGAAACTGCTTAGATTTTTTTTTTTTTTTTCGTTAATATATTTTGGTAAAATCTATGTTAAGTATTTTTAGGCAAATATTTCAAACTAAAATCAATCTTCATTTTAACAAAGCGAAGGAAACCACGTTATTACATTTGATTAAACAGATGTAAATCAAATGATTACGAGCCTCATCTACGAAGCAATGTAATTAAAACGAAAGGAGTACAGTTGTTTACTGCAACCAAAAAGAACTTTTAAAAATCAGAGATCTTAGAACAGTTTTTCTAAACAGCTTCCGACATTTTATATGAACCTGACATATCATGGCACAAGTTTCTGTGTTTTTTCATCATTCACCAACATGTAGCTTGAACATAATAAGCTTGACCTATACTAATGGAATATGTAGCGAACTTTAGTTTTGCGACACGAAAAGTATTATAGTATCCTCGTCCATGGAGAAGGGGACAGGATAATCTGTCCCCTAATCCCTGAGTTTGCCTTTTAACCCAATAGAAAGTATGTGAGAAAGTTCGTTAAAATTATGAGAATTTTCAGTTTCTTGAACAAATCCACAATTTTATTTACTCACCGGACCGCCTCCCCTCCTATGAAGCAAACTTGAGTTCCGTTTGATTTTTTTGACGTTCTGGATTGTATGTTTAATTTTTTTTCTTCGTTCTCCTTTTATTTTGTTCTTTTTTTCAGTTAGTCACTTTTTTGCGCCCCTGACGCCATGTTCAAAATATAAATTCTTTTACTACCCCCAAGCCTATCAAGGTAAATAATAGATGAAACATATTTGTCTCCACAGAATACCCCCAAATAATGTGAAATAAACCCAGTTTAGCAGTATTCCTGCAAAGAGAAATAAATTGCAAGGTTACAGGAATGCTAAAATTGGGCAGCATTGTCATGATTTACTATAATTGTTAAGTTTTATCTTTCTGTTAGGCCACCCGACCTGGCCCTAGACGGTTGTCCCTCATCCGTATCCTCTCTTTCTCTGTCTCTCATTCTCTTTTTCTTCCTCTGTCTTTCTGCGTATTTCTCTTTCTCTCATCTGAACAATATGCCAAGGCTGACAGACTAAAATCCCAATGTTGTTCTACTGGTGCATAACAATCTCAATTATATTTTGAGGCAAAATGGGCCGCATGGTTCTTGAAATTATTAATTCTAGTGTTAAACAACCAGGGATAAGTTTATGAAGTGCTGACCAAACCGGGATTAACGGTAGATTGTTTATTTTAGCAAATCAGTTTTATTCTCATAGCGATAAGTATGATCGTAACTAAGGAAATGAAAAGGATAAATATTCCTCACTGTGTAGAATAAAATAATTTCAATTTGTTTTTTTTTTTCTTCAACCTTTGAAGAATACATATATTTTGAATAGATTTCTTTTTAAATTTTCTCTAATGACTATTTGTATGAATATACCACGTGCAAAATTTTATTTTTTATCCCATGGAAAGACTTGGTATAATTTGCTATCACCAACAATGTTGGACCAACAATACAGCTGTTTGAGACCAAAATGTACGAGGTTAAGGTAATTTTCTATTACCAAATGTGTAGCTAAAAGGTTGCTTCTTGTTGGTATATATCAAAGAGATCTTGGGATCCCACGGTTAGGTCTCTTATTTTGATTTCGGTCCAGGTAAAGCGAGCCGAGTCTAAAAACAGAGCTGTAAAAAAGGAGAATATAAAAAGGAGATAATTGTTCCCTGAATTAAAAAACTACCTTTTTGAATACACTTTTGGTACATTTTCGAATTCACCGATTATTGAGATAGCTAAGAAATAAAGATAGGCCTACCTTTAGAATCAGAATTTCATCCTGGACAAAATATAACATTCATTTCCATTGCAAATTTACTTCCCCCCCCCCTTCCTCCTAATGGTCACATGTATATACTGAATTGTATATATGCGATGAATTTTCCGTCGTTTTGATAAATCATTAAATCAAATTGAAGAAGTGACGTATAGAAAATTCCGTGCATATATACAATTCAGGGTATATATTTGCCCGTTAAGGACGGAGGGGGTAAAGTAAATTTGCGACGGAAAGGAATGTTATATGGTACTTGTATGATATAAGCCCTAACTCTGAAGTTATTCATTCATTGACGCATTATAGAACAGGTTTTTTTCGTTAGTTTCTTTCAGCTTAGCGTGAGACAAGACAGAGAGAAGTGACAGGATAGATGAAAAATATATAATTTGGGCTATATATTTGCACATTACGGGGGGAGGGGATAAAGTATTTGGACAGTGTGAAGTTAGAAAACAATTCTCACTACATAATATGCAGAACAATTGTACCTAAGACATTAAGCATACAGACCCGCTATACGTGTAATTTTTGACGTGTAACAAAGCTGTGAAGTTATCAGCACAACGAAGTTTTCAAAAAATTCGAAGGTTTCAGAATCGTGCATATCATGAGCAGATTTTTGTACAGAGAATCTGATGTCATACCCTTTGATTGACTCATCAGAGGTTTTTGTTCAGCTTAAAAAAAGTGTATTGCTTCGTTCTAAATTTGGTTTTCTTGCTGTCTGCCAACTATAACTTCAATTTGAAACTGGTTCCATCTAGACAGTGGCTGTTCTGGCCTCTCGTGCACCTGTGTGTTGCTAAGGTTTTTTTTTTTTTTTTTTTTTTTTTTTTTTTTTTTCTGTGGTAACCATAATTCCAATTTCACAACGAGTTTCCGTCTCGACAACTTCAAATTTAGGGTATATTTCGTCTGGATGACGTCATAATGAACTGAAAACCAAAATGGACATGGATAGGGGGATTTGATCACGCCCTTGTCCTTGGTTGGTATGTATGCTGGCATTCAAACGAGTCACAACTAACCAGTCTAACATACTTATCATAGCGATAAGTGCACTGTGCTAGAAACACGGTGTATAAATCTATGGTTCTGGTTTCTTGGGACATTTATCCGATTTAATCGTTTATTTACCCACGATTTTAAATTCTAGTCCTGACGGCAAATGATAAATTAAGTGAAGACAATACAGTGATGCTATTATGAGAATTCCAGCTGGTATGTGGGATTGAAATTGAGATTCTATGGAGTCTTCTTACAGTATTTCTTGTAAAAGAAATGGCTCATAGGTAGAATTTGAGATCCTAGGCACAGTGCTCTAACCCTAACTTCTTACCCTAACTATTACATAAAACTTATTTTATTATCCCTCCCCCGCCCCCCGAAAGAAACTCCTGTGAACGTGTCTGACAGAGAACCATGGAATTTTACATGTGAGCGGGAACTGATTGGATATTTATGAATGGACAGACAGGTGTCTGGACATGTAAGTCATAACTAGGCATGCGTGTGAACGCTGTTTGATTGGATTGTATTATGCAAAATTATGTTCAAAGCTTTACTCAAGACTCCCTCCCACCAAGTTCTTGTTTCCTTTAAATCCAACCTTAACTTCTATTATCTCCCCATTTGAGGACGTCCTGCTTTTTGTTTGACCCGATATGGATAAGAAATTAATATAGGGCTGTTACTTACTACCTTTCCCCTTACCCAAAAATCACGGGCCATGCTTATTAGTTTTCCTAGGAAGCGTATTAATGTTGTTATTATTAATTATATTCTTATTATTTATTAATTAGTATTATTTGATACATTGAACTTAGATATTTGTAAAACCGGGGTTTTGACTTTTTATACTCAATTCATCTTATTTTTTGTTTTTTACTTAAACGTAAATTATTTTAATTTGTACTTATTGTTACTTTGATAAATTTCTGGTTGAGGGGCTTCTTGTTATCTTGGAAAGAAGCAAAGCTAGGCGAATGCAACTTACGGGAATGAATCCTGGGCCTAAAATGTACTCCGGGGAGGGGGGGGGGTGTATTTTGAAGCTACTATCTCCACCCCTTCCTTATCCCAAGGGACTAGAAGGTCGCATATATGACAGGTCAGTCTAAATTTTGACACAAAACATTTTACCATAATTTGGGTTTCCAATCTCTCTTTTTTTAGATGCAATTCCTATTTTTACAGCAAGAATTTAAGTCATATTCATATTTTTCTAAATACAAGAAATGCTCGTAGATATTCAAATATTTAAAACCATGCAAGTCAGGATTGAGCAAAGGCGTGAGACTTAAAACACGTCGCTTGCGCTTTCGTTTGAGCAGTATATCTGTTTATTAAAGATTTACCCTTATTGCATAAGGTAGGCAAAGTCCCTCATCTAGAATTTTTCCATTATTTTAAATATTTCATGTAGACCTTTTTTTTTGTAGAACAAGAATTTTAACCTTTCTTTCTCAGTTCAATTTTATAATTCATAATTATTTCGCAACTTGAATAAGTGTTACGATTTCCATTTCAGTTCAACAGCTATCGCGTCAAAGTTAGTTGAATTTTAACTTCGTAAACTTTTCAATACTTGCACTACCATTTGTTGGCTGAAATGCTAGTAACTTTTAACTGGGGGATGGGAAGAATAAATCGTGGAATAAATTACAGAATAGTATAAATTGACGGGCCAAC
Organism: Artemia sp. Qi Xiang Cuo; assembly: GCF_049724085.1. Classification (NCBI taxonomy): domain Eukaryota; kingdom Metazoa; phylum Arthropoda; class Branchiopoda; order Anostraca; family Artemiidae; genus Artemia; species Artemia sp. Qi Xiang Cuo. The sequence goes on from NC_142812.1 coordinate 60,505,573, forward strand.
AGTTTAAACAAAAATAACATATTGTTGTGATCAGAAATGTGATTAGAATAACATGTACATTATTTGCATATCCAATTTTCTTGTAAATATCACGTATGTTTATAGAACCTACTTTGCTAATTCCTTTCCCTTTGACTATCATTCGAAACGTCTCAATGCATTTTGGTTGTTTAAAAAGTTATTGCTACCAAATTACATCTAAATTGCGACCGACTTGGCCATAAGCATGGGGACTATGGTTAAACAAATTCTTATCGTCTAGTCCTATTGTAAGCAAGCATAGACCGACTCTTCAAAATATTCGGACTTTTTAACTTTTATTCTCTCGGAGTCAATTTAAGGCCTCTGCTGAAGTCAACAGTAATTCTGGAGCCAATGTCAAGAGTAACTCTGCAATTCTTTCTGTTTTAATACTGAGATTATGTATTTGCTTCTTTTTTTTGTTTTGCTAAAAATTGCCTAGGCCAAGATACCAAATACAATTCTGTATCAGTGCTACTACTTACGTCTTTTGTGTTTATTTCGAAACTCCCTTTGGTGTTGCGCCTGGGTTGTGCACCGCTTTCCCCTATCATATGTAAAAAACAACTTTGTAAGGTTGTGGGTTTGGACAGGGTAGCGCGAATCCATCTTACCTTGACATATTGTGGTAGGCAGTTCATTATGATGCTATACAGCCCGCGCCCTTAAAAAATTGACTTGTCAGCCATTAGTAAAATGTGTCATAAGGGTTATAAGTAGAAATATACGTAATTTATTCCGTTTTAATGCTGATGTTAAGTGAATTTTGCTTTCTTTTCTATTGCTGCTATTAATTACATAGGTTAAGATACCAATTCAATTCCAAATCAGTGCTACCATTTGCGTCTTTTTTCTATTTATTTCGGTAATCCCTTCGTGTGGCATGTTGGTCTTACGACGCCTTTCTCTGAAATGAATTTGACCATGCGCCTTCTTTCTGATTGATCTGTATCTTCGATGTGTCTGATTGGTGGCTCTACCTTCGTTGGTTCGATGTGATTGACTCCTACAGAGCTCAAGGGCACCGTCGATTGAAGATGATGAAGACGGACATTTGATTTACCACACTGGATACATCATCCGTGATAGATGTTCGTGTCTATTCTATTCACAGTGACAACTTTTTTACATTTTAAAGTTTCTCTGTTAATACTTTTTTTTATTCTTTGCTAATTTAAAACCATTCGTCTATATCTGTAGGGGGGTTTAGGGTTCTAACTCTACTCCCTTAACAAAAGCTAGTAAACATCTGTCAAAGCTCAAAGATTGATTATTATTTTTGTTCCTTACCCATCTTGACAACCCCTCTTTCTCATCCTATTACTGTTTTCAAAAAAAGCGATTGGGTGGTTTTAGTTTTGGCTATCAGAAGATCACAATTTAAACAAATGTGAAGTATTTTAGGTATATTAATCGGTTATTTGGTGTTATTTCCAATAGTAGAAAATTGTTCTGGGTTAAAGGGTCTTTTTACATACCTATAAGTTTTCAATTGGATTAAACTTTAAAGATTAATACAAATATCTGTGGTAATCGGGGTTTTTATTTTTTCCGGGTTTTAACTTTCCCCTATTTCTGTGAAAATTATAAAGTAATTTGTGAGTGATCAGATGCAGCTATCCATGAAATTGGAAAGCTGTAAGCTAAGAAGATTTAAAATGTGTATGTCTTACATATTAAAGTTTCTTATTAATGTCGTTTTTAACTTCCTATCTTCTTTTTCTTGCTAGCACTACTTTGTATTATTATTGCTTTCGCTACTATGAGTTAATACTCATGATAAAAACATTAGGATAGAGAAAGTAATCTATTTTAGTAACTGCTTGTATTACTGTATCCTGTTCAATTATTTTGACGAAGTTCCTCATTTCTTTTTAATAAAATAATGATAATAATTTGGGTAGAAAAATAATGTAGTAACTAATATATTTTCTTTATTATTATTTTTTTTTTACTTTGGGAAAAAAGTATTCCTGACTAAATTTAAATGGAGCATGCGTGTTCCGGAAAGATTCAATATATTTCAATTTAGTTCTGGAGAAAATTGATAACTTGGAAACTACTTCTTCTAAATATTTTAAACTGATGAAAAAAAAAAAAAAAAAAAAATCCATCATGGTTAGAGATATTTGTTCGATTGAATCGGGTTTCTAATATTTTCTATTTGATCTTTTTGCAGACAAGGTTCAATCAACCCTCGGTGAAGGTACATTTGGAAAAGTTGTAAAAGTTAAAGATTTAAAAAGGTATGTAAATTATGTGCTAGAAGCAAACATTTCATTTCCCTTTTTTCTCTTATAATTAATATTTATACTAATTGCCTATAAGGATTCTACAGCTGTAACTTAGTCTATTTGGTCGATGGAATTTCCAGCATATCCTTTTTTTGTATCACCATAGCCTGTCAGAAAAGTTTAATTTTTAAGGAACCTCATAATAAGGTTTTTAAGGAACTCTCAGTGGAAAAAAAGAAGAAAAAAAAGGTTAGGAATGGTAGGAAGAACAACAGGCCCGTTTTTTAGCACTAAGATTTTACATCTAAGATCTTACATCTTTCTGCAAAGATTATGGTTTTTTTAACTAATCTTTGTTCTAAGATCTCACAGCTCACTGACGTTACCAAAATGTGTTAAGGATGCCACTTTTTTTCCATATAGAACAATGATGACAGAAGTTTGATGATATACTCATCATTGTTCTCAGACCGCTGATCAGAGCAGAATGAGGAAACAAGTTTGCACAAAAACGACAAAAAGTGTTAGATCTTTGTTCAAAGATTTCACTTTTAAGCGTTTTCTGACAAAAGATGTAATATCTTAGCACATTGATGTGTGAAAAAACGGCCCTAATGAAGAAAGATGTTGGCTAACCTCACAAGAGAGGATTTTCAATGACGTAATGCTGCTAAATTTGTTTTTATACTTGAGTCGATATTGGATGGGGCTCACGAGAGATATATTGTATACCTCTGTAAGAGGAGGGGGAAGGCAATAAAAATAAAGATCCTCCAAAGTCATTGATGGTCCATAGGGCATCAAACATCAGGTCCCGTATTGCCGAGCATGCACAAGTGAGGGGGAGGGGCTAACGGTTTTAAATTCAGTATATTTTGGTTAGAAGTTAAGAAAGGATAGGACTTCATTAGTACACGACTTTCAGAAGCTGAAAAAAAACAACCGAATTCGTGTTGAAACTATATTAACTATATTAGAATAACTACAAATATAATTATAACTAAACAAAACGAATAACTATATTAAAATAAATGAAAATATGAATCTTAAAGCATAAAATAATTAGAAAATAAGTAAATATTAAGTAAAGAACAACTGATGCCAATAAGTCATTTAAAAAAAACAAAAAAAAAAAAAAAAAATTAAAAAGCTAGATCTCAAACTTTGTCAGAAAGAAACAAAAAATAAGTGACAGTACAAGAGACATAATTAGACGTGTTAAGGTGCTCCCTGATATCGGGGATGAAAATTTCTTCGAAATATTCAAAGTCAATTTTCGGTCCACTTTGTTCGAAACTAACAAAGTGGACCCGCGAGGAACTTCGGACAGCTGAGGAGGCGAAGTGGCGGGTGGGGAATTCTAGTAGGGTTTTAAACTCTGTGAAAAATGTCCTTAGAGCCAGTGTTGAAAAGAAAAATAAATTGAGAATTAAATACCCATCAAATTAATGACTCAATTAGCTATTTTTTCGACTACAGAAAGTTCTTTTTTACTTCGAAATTTTCGGTTTTGAGGTTTGCCAAAGTGAATTTTAAGATCTTTAAATGTTCCTGAGTATCGTCCCTGACCAATATTTTATGCTTTATTCTTTTATTTTATTTTGAGTTTTTTGCAAGTTCTCTTTTTTTCCTTCGAGAAAATCCACATTTTGAGAAAGTTTCAAATTTTTACTTTTTACCGTTATTAAGATGAAGACTGATGGATCAACACAAAAAAAAGTATAAAAAATGAAAGCTGCAGTATTCCTCCGCTATATATTATAGACGTAAGATAAGGATTGCTCTTGGAAATTTTCGAAAATAAGCATGTTGGAGAGGCATTTAATTATTTTCTTTAATAGTTGCAATTAAGAGTTTATTCCCCATCTTTATTATGAGTTCTCTAGCATTATGTCCAATTGAAATCAATAATTTACTTAGCCACTGTCACACTTGTGAATAACAACAATATTGCGCACAACAACAGCGCCGGCAGTATATCCTGTGCATAATTTGATGATTTAGTCTCTGTCCAACTCATATTCAATCCTATCGGGCCACATAAGTCACAGATGTTGATATAATCAAAATCACACACGATTACAGCACCAATTTACGTACCCCGTTCGGAATTGCTGGAGTTGAACATTGTTTGATCTTCAAGCATAAAATTTATGTTTGACCAATCAGAGTTAAGATCGAAGGCATTATTTTTTGAAATTGGAAAAGATGGAAGCTAGAAATATCATAAGACTTGGTATTATCAGGCAATATTCTGGAACAAGTTAGTGTTGATGCAGGGTTGTCAAACTTAGATCTAGCCATTTCAGTTTTCACTTCTACTGCACAAATGTAACGTCAACGAAGAACGTGAAATATCCATAAACTTTTGCTCTTTTATGAACAGGTATAACTATAGTGTGGATTTTGTATAACTCTGGAATTTCTTCTTCTTATATTTGGGGTTATAGGCTCTACCATTGCAAGCATTTAGCCCTCTTAATGTTTTCCCGTTTTCCTGCTAGGAATTAGAGTGAAACTGAATACTGCAGTTGTGGATATCTTGTTGAATCTCTTTTGTTTCTTAGCACCTGATAATCAGGTTTACAGTTTTCTACAGTTTTTGGCAGGGGTGATCAACCAGTTTTGGTTTTGCTGAAGGTGCTAGCTTGTAGGATTTAGCGCTAATTAATGGGCCCCCTCAAAATCCTAAATTATCCTGAATCTTTGGCCAGTTCTTATTTAAATTACGAAAAAAAAATATCATTGCCACCCCCCTCCCCATCAGATAACTTATCATTGACCCTTCCTCCTCGGGGAACTTCAGACCTCCGTTTTGCATACAATCCCAGTGGACTTTGTCTGTCATGAATCAATCCAAAAATATTGGTAATCCCTATTGTGATTCCAGTGGGCTTTCCCAGTAGGCAAAGCTCATTTGAATTACCCTTACTCCATGCCTATCTACCTTAGTTCTGCCCTAGGATGGATGATAGACTATCTATGAACAAGTGAAATGACATCCTTTTTATACAATTCTGAAAAAGGGTTATACCTGCTTTGCCTCTCAATGAGACTATCTGTCTTGGCTTTACCACAGCTAGCCCTGGCTTGAGGATGACTTAATCCCCCACGGTCTTCTGGGCAAGGGCTGCAAGCTATGAACTTTTCCCATTGTTTCCTCTCAAGTCTTTCGTTACTTCCACCAAATTGATTTTAATTAAAAAATCAACGAAAAATGTACGTGCCTGAAATGGTCTAACAACTGATCTCAAGATTGATTTCTAACAACTGATTTAACAAGTGATTGACAACAACTGATAACAACGGAAGACCTGAAATACCAACTGGTAACTGATTTCTAACAACTGAAGACCTGAAATAACAACTGACAAGTGATTTCTAACAACTGGTTGACAACAACTGATAGCAACGGAAGACCTGAACTAACAACTGGTAACTGATTTCTAACAACTGAAGACCTGAAATAACAAGTGACTTCTAACAACTGATTGATAACAACTGAAGAGCCGAAATGGTCTTTAAATAAAAGCGAGAACAACCTTAGCGGGCCTTCTTCTTGGGAAACCAGCCCTGATTACAAATTTTCTGAAGTAGGGGGCCAAACCCAAAAATCAGAATTGATTTACTCCGAAAACTCTAATGGCCCCTTTCTGTCTGAGAATATGGCCTTGGTTAATGTTTTAGTCGTGATTGGTACGACTAATGGTTAATATTTTTCTTAGTTGTTCTACAAAATCTTGAGTACCAATTTGTATAATTAACTCTCCTTCTGTGCCTAATTAAGGTTTAGTAATTGATTTGTAAATTGTTGAGAAGCATTCATTAGACATTCATAAAGAGATTGGTTTTACTAGAAGAGCTGATTAATTGAAAACGGAAGTTTTTCAGTCAAGCCTTCCAAATTTCCACCGTATTTGGGCTCCAGTTATCGGTAATGAATGGTGCGTTATTCAGTATTTTAACCTTTAGAATAGTGTCAGAGAACATGCTTCTTATTTTGGTATAAGTTAGTAATTGGAAGTAAGCAATAGGGTTTTGTCCCCCCTCCCCTATAGGTATAATTTTAGGAGGGACAAGGGTGCTATGGCCCTGTACTTCTTGAAAACTTATGGCAGGGTCTTCTTAACGAAATAAGAGCTATCTGAAACCATTGCAGATGCCAGATTGATTGATGCCAGATTCCAGATTGATTGGAGACGAAAGATTTTTAGTCATGCTTTCTAAGTTTCAATAATTTTTTAAAGCGATTTTCGCTGATGAAGTTGTTTAAATTAGTTTACTTCTTTTCTCATTGAACAAACCATACAGCCAAGGGCGTATCCCGGATTGGGGGGGGGGGGCTCGACGAAAATAAACTTAGAAAAACGGATCAACATTTGTTTATATGCATTTTTGTTACGTTTTTACGAGTCGTGGAATAATTGGGGGGGGGGGGTTCAAACCCGATACCCCTTCATCCACTGGATCCGGCCTTGCATACAGACAGAGCTTTATATGTAATTTTGGCGAAACTAAAATATCATTTCGAGAGTATTTTTACTTGATCTAATTGTTGACATATTTATTTGAGTCTGCGAAATATTTCCGATCATAGAAATGTCAAACTTGAACAGAGAACTAGTGTTTGAACATAAAAGGCTATAAAACATGCCTGAAGTGATAATAAAATGTCACTTCTCACTCTTGATAGCTGCCAAAAGGTCGCTACCGATATTTTTTAAGAGGGAACGAGCCTCAAATATTTTTTGAGGTTAGGTGAGGCTAAGGTTTGGAATAAATCTTGTATTTGTCAGAAAATATCATATTTTGGGATATTAAATTTTTTTTTGTATATTTTTTTCTTCTGAATAGGTACCAGCAAAGTCCCTCTCTACCGTTCCGTGTTGGTGTCTTGATATTTACGATATATTTATTTACCATATATTTATCAAGATGTTATAAAATAGAGTTTTAACTTCTTTCGTATATTTGATCTTCCAGTTAGGGAACTGCTAAAACCCCCTAATGTAACCCTTTTGTGTATATCTTTGCGCATTTACTGGCAGCGCGAAATGGACTTCGCGGAAAAATAATTTTGAATTCTTGGATACAAAACGGCTATAGGCTACTGTATGAGCAAATTCATTCATTAAGTGATAATGCACTACTGTTTAAGAGACAGAAGCACTACTGCATATTAGCGAGTCCTCGCTAAGTCTTCATAACTAATATATTGTAGATTAGAGAAGTATGTAGAGTGGGGGGCTCGGGACCCAGTCCCTCCTTCAATCCTCCCTCCTCCAAAATTTTCTTGGATTTCTGGGATTTTCTTGTTCAAATCATACTAAAGTTTGTTTCTTATTACCTCCCCCCCCCCTAAAAAGAAGTGTACGTGCCTGTTGCATACATCCATAAATAATGTTTGGTAATGTCACTTGACAGAGAGAGAGGGAGAGTTTAAGTTTTGTTTTTAATTTTATTAAAACTGAAATTTTTTAAAGTTTTAGAGATTGAGTTTGGCTTTGGTAGTGATTAAGACTGTTGAGAAGCAGAGAAAAGCTGCCAGACTGGAAAGAAATGTTTTTGGAAAAGGGGGGATGGGAGCTTATCCCTCCCCCTCCTAAAAAAGCATTTGAAGACCTAATAAACAAAGACCGATTGCTAGATCTAAATAATAGGTGATGTAAAGTAACTAAGAAAAATAAACCAGCTGTCAAAACGATTAGGCTATGTAGTTATTTGTTTAATTAGACTAATCTTTAATTTAATTTTAGAAGTGGCGTTTTGGCTTTAAAAGTCATTAAAAACGTTGAGAAGTATCGGGAAGCTGCCAGACTAGAAATTAACGTTCTGGAAAAGCTGGAAGAAAAAGACCCTGAAGGAAAAAAGTGAGTTTAATCTTTTCTTCTCGTTTGGGATAGCGTTCAAACAAGGACGTACGTAGTGAAGGGCCTTCAACCACCTTCCCCTCAAAATCCTAATTTTTCTTAAAATTCTGGATGTTTCTTACTCAAATTCTGGATTTGTTTTATTTCCCCCCCCCCCCAAAAAAAAAGTGTATGTACCTGTGTTCAAGAATTTAGGCTATGGGATGTAAAATTTTTATATGTTCTGAGAGGACTTTAAGAAGACACAATAATTGACGAAGCAAAAAATAACTAAATAACGAAAATAACGAAAAAATTTCTTTTTTTCTTTGTTTTGTATTGATTCAAATAAATATATGAATGTATATTTAAAAATTTATAGTAAATGCACAATTGCTTGTAAGTATAAAAAAATATAAATATATATTTTACCATTATAATTGGTAAATTTCTGTTAATCCCAGCCAACCCCAAATCTTCAACTCTGAAATATTCTTGTAAAAATTGTACAACGCTTAAAAATTTGGCAAGTGTCCGTAAGTCCCAGTCAATCACTAATTTTCAATTTCTTCTATATACAATTATATAATATCTATATAATACAATTCTTCTTGGGTTATATAGCGATTAGCTGAAGTACTTATTTCCCCATAAATAAATATAGTCGATAGTTTTCCTGATCCTCACAATAGAGTATACGTTGTGATTTTGTTGCTATTTTTATCCGATGGCTAGTGTATATTAAATGTATAATATAATAACTGTATAAGAATTTATTTATAATTTTTTCTCCAAGTAAGTAGGATTTATGTGTAAATATGTAATATACAATGAATGTAATTTATGTGCAAATATTTGTTGAATGTGAATAAAAAATACCAGTATATTTAATTAATACCAGTATATTTAATTAATACCAGTATAATTAATTAATACCAGTATAATTAATTAACATACGAATATACATTCTATGGTAATTGTAAATAGTGTAGAAGTTGAATAATGAATATAAGAGACAATTGCACAAAGGTAAAATGCATTTAAGCCAGGAGACCGAGCCACCTCGCCACTGGTGTCTTTAAGTGCCACAGAGTTTCTTTTTCCAGTCTTCTCGGATGTAACCTCCAACGGATAACAACCACAGCCAAATGTCAGCTGAACCAGTTTGGATAAATAAGAATAACAACATTATCAAGTGCGTTTTAAATTTATGTTGGAGTTGAAGGATAAACAATAAAAAACAACACGACGACGTTTGTCATCGCTTCTCCTGCTCTTTGTATCAGGGTATAAGTAATCCTACCACATACTCGTGGCTTTTAAGGGTATAAATCCTCTTTGATCTTTGACATCAATTTTGTCTAAAATCCTGAAAGCAAGTAATCTCTCTGAGTAGGTAAATAATCATGGTATAATATTTTTCATGTGCAGATAACAAAATCTTACCCCTCGATAGAATCTTCTACTTCGAACACCCAGTAGCGGCTTTGGCCTCTCTTCCGTCCGGGCAAAATCTTGATTAGTGCACCCACACCCCCCCCTTTCTCCCATAATGTTTTCAGGCCACGTTTTGATAAAAATTTTAATTAGCACAATTATTTTCAGTTTATTAATTAATTAATAGTTTATTTTATTATTGATTTTTGATTTATTATTATTTAATTAGTTATTTTTAATTTATTTTATTAATTAATTAACAATTTTTTAATTATTTTCATTCACTAATTGCGACCTTTACTTTATTTCTATAAAAATACAATATTATAACCGTTAAATAATCTATTTGAAATTTTGTGTCTCTAAAATTTCTGCGCCCGGAGCAAGTGCCCCATCTGCCCCCTCCCCCTTCTAAACCACCTCTGGGAAGTCCCCAAATATTTTTTCGTCTCTTTTATAAAGTCCACTCCAATGATCCACAGGCTTCCCGCTCTTCTTTTTCCTCTTTGTCGACTACTTCAATGCAGGAAGTTCATATTTGTGAATCCCCACTAAAACCAATACCAATTGAATTCTAGGTTTTCTTCAATCCCCCCCCCCCCCTAAAGGAAGCACTAACTGTAGTTTTTCACATTCTGACTTGATGGAATACCAATATAGGTTTGTATGTTACCCCCCCCCCCACTACCTCTGTCAAGAAAGTACAAACTCCGAATAACTCCCTATAGACTAATGTATTGCTTGGAATTCGATATTTTTGTCTTCTCACTAGAGGGAATATCCAGGTTTGTTCTACTCCCCTCTTTTCTCCCTAAGAAAATACAAACTTCGATTAGTTAATTACCAAATGTTTATTTGCTGGGGATTCGATCTTTATGCATCCTCATTAGAAGGAATACCAATTCTATATTTGTGCTACCTATCCTATCTTGGCACACTAAAACCTAATAAAGCCCTTGATTTTTTACTTGCTATTCAAAGTAGATTGGTGTCAATTTCTCGTTTTTTGAAGGACAGTTCGTTGTCCTGACGCTTAGAATTCCTATTTTTATTATTCATTTGCAAAAAGCGTGCTCTTCGGATCATTCCAAATTTGGTTCGGGATGAAAATATTCATTGCTAATGATATTCACAAAACCCAAAAAATTGTTGCCAAGTAAGAGGATTTCCTTCAAATAGGGCAGTAGTGTTTTTGTGTCACTGCATAAATGGTTTCAACATTTAGACTTTTTTTTACCCTTTCAAAAGGGATTTTAATTGCACGATGATCAATGACCCCTCCGAAAGTATGGGTGTGGCAATAAGGTTTTTTCATATGTCATTGTACCGAAATATTTGCAATTTCAGTCTAGGCAATTGTTGCATGAAGTCGCAAAACCTAAGCTTTTGGCTAATAGTATCAATGACGTTGTAGAAAGGTGTCCAATGTGTACTTTACTCACTCCCCTTCTTAAAGTTAAAGTTTCTTAAAAATAAATTCCCTCCTTTTAAAATCATTGGTGCACATGTATAGAACCCCCCCCCCTCTACAACCTCTGTTAAGGTATGGTTGTAATAGATGTTATTTTGTATATGAATGGTTTTTGGGAAATTTGTAGGTAGTAATATAATAGGGTGCTACAGCTAGGAAAAACCCCAAATAATAGTTCCTTTTAATTTAAAACAACAGTAAAAACCAATTTTAGTTTTTGTATGACATTGCTTTAGTTTTTGACTAATTTTTTGTTGTTGTTGTTTATGTGGTTTCCAATTTTGATTTTGCTTGATATGAAAATTTCAAGTTCATCGGTATCGAAAGAGATGTATATATTTTATGTTTCAGGCTTTGTGTTAAAATGCTCGATTGGTTCGACTTCCATGGACACATGTGCATTGCATTCGAGATTTTGGGTTTGTCTGTGTTTGACTTTTTGGTAAGTCTTTCGCTTATCAAGTTTTTTTCCTCTATCTCTCTCCCCATCTCTTCTTCTCTCGTCTATTCTCTTTGCCCCTTCTTCTCTCTTTCTGTCTTTCCTTCTTCCTCGTTCTCTTTTAAACTGAAATGGTGCAAAGCAGAATCTCAAAAAGGTGTCTAGGCCTTGTTTTCTTCAATATTTTAGATGCCAGAGAACTGAAATTCTGAAGAAGATGGACCTTATCATTACAGTATTACCATTAATATCGTTGCTAAGAGAATCGCTGTATAGTTGCTAACCCGATTTTGTATTTGTAATTGTATTAATAATTATATTAACATTAATAATTATATTATATAATATAATAAAAAAATTATAAAATATTTTTTTTTACAAATTTTATACTATAATATATAATATTATATAATAATTATATTATATTAATAATCACATTGATAATTTTACTTTGACAAATAGTTAAATCGTAGAAAACCAATAACACGGTGCCTTTTCGCTGTTGCTTAGAAAGGGCATTTTCTATTTTTTTTTTTTCGTTTTTAATGTTCGTCTTTTTATATTATCTTGTGGACTTTTACCCATGTTTTTTATTCTTATTCCTGAACTGAAAACTGAGTGGAGGTCCCTTTTTCTGGTTTTCTCATATTCTAAGGCACTTTAAAGTAGTTAATTCTTTACGCGTATCTGTCTAGTATGCGAATTCGTAGCGCGCTTCTGATACTGTAATGTAACCATTTCTAAAGGTTTGCGCTCTTGGAATAAATCCTAATTCTTGGAATAACACTAAATCTAGAAATAACATATTTGACCTACTCATCTTGTCCGTGGGCCCTAAATCATCATTCCAGGCTTTATTCAGTAATGGCCATTGGAAGTTTCCCAAAACATTAGAGATAGAGCCAGAATCAGTGGAGCTGTTTCACGAGCCTGTGGGATATCCCAGATAATATTGGGATGTTGTTACTGATCCGTAAGGGAGACTGCCGTATTTTAATTTGTGTGGTTTTCTATACATTTATAGGAAACTGCTGAGCACTGAGGGGACACCCCTCCCTGGCTTGAGTACAATTTATTTTGTACTGTCATTGCTTACATTTACAGGTATATAAAAAATAAGTTATATATAAAATAAGTATATAAAATGCTTTTTTTTTTTATAAAATAAGAAGTCGTATTTTAGTCAAAGTTAAAAGCCGTCGCAGAATTCAGCGGTATTTCTTGAGACTTTTCATCTTCCCAATCTAAGGAAGGGCCTTTCCCCCATAATATAAATACCCTAATTGTAATGCTATTACAGTTAAAATACACTGACTGCCCTAATACCCTGCTGCAATCAGATATATTTTTTTAACATTTCGATTTAAACCAGGGAAATCAGCTGTGTTGCGCATAGTCATAGGCTATCCTCGGACATAGGGGGGATTTGGGTAATATTATAGTAATGTTATTATAGTTTGTAGTTCAGAGAAGAAAGTAAGCTAAACTGGGCTAATTTATGGTACGGGAGAGAAATAAGATGGTTAAAAAAGAAACGAAACATTTGATTCCCCATTTAATGTTTTTTCCAAACATAATAATTACTATCATTGTATAAATATAATTATATCTAAATTTGTTATGTTAATATAAAGACCCTTGCTCTTGGCAAAATTACCAGTTGCAGACATTTACTTGTCGTGGCTTAATCTATCCATGCAACTTAATGATGCAAAGAGTTTGAAGCATTGTGTGATTTTAATGACATTACAAGCAATTCACAGTGACATGGTCCGTGATAATTTTGGCAAAGCTTAGTTAATGGGATTAAAGTCAAGTTTCTAAAGTTGTGTCGAATGATGTAGACTCAGAACATCTTGAAGATGTTATTGAAAAGATACGACCAAAAAAAAAAATCCTTTTTGCCAGAAAGATCTTCCGAATAGGTAAATTTGTTGTTTTTCCCGTTTTCTCAGTGAACATAAAAAAAATGCATCTTTCAATGAAAACATCCTCAAAAAAGGTATTCTTTAAGTCTAGGGCGGGGGTCCTCGATTTACGTCTTTGACCCATTATCGTAGGTTAATCACATAACTTTTTAAGAAAATAATTTCTGGAGAGACAAATAACCTCTGCCTTTTTAGAACCTGACTGGTTCTCATGTATGAAATCTTCAGCAACAAGCCAGTAAAAAGGACGAACCTTTTATAAGTCACAAGATTTTTTACAAGTACTTTCTCTGTTTCTCTTCTTTTTTTAAGCATGTCGCGATGACCTCGTCCATGACAGCTTCGAGAATTTTTTTTTCACAGGACTGTATAAGTAGGCTATTATAATGTATCGAATAATAGGAAGCCTGAGCACCCCTGAAATATGTGTTAAGAAGGTATTATCACCGATAAACAGAGAGTTTATTTATACAAATCTTGTGATTCAAAATTGTTTGTTTTCTTTGTTGGTTTAAAATTCCACGCTGAAACTAATTAGGTTTTAAAAAGGTTGGGTTATTGGCATACGGGTAAGGGATACCGGGATGACGAAAATATGTCACCGACGTAAACCAACATAATTGAAGCACAATTTTGACCTCAGCATTATGGGAAAGTCATCTCTTTTTTCTCTGACATTGCCTAAAGGAATATCCTATTTTGATGTATTTTGACTTTATACTATTATGTATCTAAACACAAGTTTTATTCTGAGTTAAGGATAGACCTCCCCGACGAGGTTTATTTCTTGTAAGGATTCTATCATAAGTTACACTTACTGAGGTATGACCTCATACTTAGTACTGCTACCCTTTCCGAGCTATAACCTCAATCTTCAGTTGCAGAATCAGATTTTATGTTTGTTACATAATATGAACAATTGTGAAGAAGAAAGAAAGAAGGAGGATAATTTCAGCCAGTAAAAAAAGGAAGCACAAAAGTAAACAAAGAGCAAAAAAATATATGGATGAAAGTCCCAAGGACAAAATAAAACTCTTTTTGAGGCTTGTTTTCTTTTTGTTTCGTTCTTGGGACTTCATCCGCTCATGCTTTACTCTTTTATTTGCTTTTGTTCATTGAAGACGGTCAAGTGGAGGTCCCGATCAGATATATGCATTTTTATCCTTTCGTTTTTCACCGACTGAAATTATTCTCGTTTTTTTCTTCTTTATAATTTTGTTTTTCATTTTTCATGCATAGCCAGTGTTGTCATAAATTGTTTCCTCCGTTTTCGACAGCCAAAATCGAACTAGCCAAATAACCAACTGCGCACTAGAAACAAACAGCCAAATACGCACTAGAAATACGCCAAAAAGCCAAATACGCACTAGAAATACGCCCAAATGGCCTAAAAAAAGCCAAATATGCCCCATAATTAAAGGATCTCTACTTCCAGCCGAAACAGGGGTGGTAATGACGAGAAAGAACGAACGTTGGAGAACTTATTGACAAAACTCTATAATTAAACTTCTAAAAACGAAAACGACGATTGTCTAACGGTTGCTTCGAAAACTTCAAAAATATATACACTGTTTTTCTTTAGCAGTGATAAGTCTTTGGTTAAGTCTATAAAACTACTTTTACAGTTTATTCGTAATCAAAAACCCCAGAAACCGTTTAGTGGCAACTTTAATGGTAGTGAACAAGGCCGTATCCAGGGGGGGGGGGTGTTACCCGGTTTGAACCCCCGCCCCGAAATTTTTGACCGAGTCAAAAATTAGTAAAAACTTAGTAAAAATTATTAAAATAAGTCGAAAACCGAGTCGAAAATTAGTACCCCCCCACCTTCGAACAAAAATCCTGGATCCGCTCTTGGTAGTGAAACCCTATTTAGTGGCCAAGTGGTTATTTTACATTGAGTTTGACCTTTCACAGGTAAACAATTCCCTAGTCCCAACTAGGGAAACGTAAAAATTAGGTGACGCTGTCATAATCATCATCTAAAATTATTTATTCAAAAACTAAATTAACTCTTCAAAAACTAAAATGTTGAGTTGGGATGGCGATTCAAGCTCTGAGCAAGCATGAAAGGCTTTCTTGGAAAGGTTTATTTACCGATATTCAAATTTTTTTGATTACTCACCAGGAAATTCAATTTTTTTTCCAAATTTTCGATATTTCTGTTACATGGTATGTAATAGCAACCTTACGTATCTAAAACTGTATTTGGATCTTGAGACTACTTGAGAACATGCGATATTAATTGTGTTGAAGGTTTAATTTGTATTTTAGTGATGAGAGTAATAATAATTGTTTTGGCACTTTCCTTGAATAATTCCTAAATGATCGTGAGTATATAAGTATTCAAATTTATTAGTAAAAACTGTAAAATTGAAAATATTAAAATTTTAATTTCACAATGTTCTTGACAAAACTTATGATTGCTATGAATTCCTGAAACTAAGATTCCTTAATGATTAGAGTATTGTGAAGCATAAACTGTCAAATTAGATTTCAAGGTACGCTTCAATAAAGGTTGTAATTGGCATTTAATTCGTTTTTGCGTCAGTTCTGTCACACACACACACGCGAAAAAAAAACGGTAAAAAAGGGTCTGGTTGTCCTTTTTTTTGGTTCTAAAATTGGATTTTGATGAACATTTCTATTACATAAAATGACCAAGATTGGTCTGGTCAAAGTGATATAAGTTTGGCTCAAAGTATAAATTCCATTTAGTTAGGTCGTCTTTGCTTGTTTTGGGGAATTATTTAATAATATGATTATTAATGATATTTAATATTTTTAATATTATTTAATAATATGACTATTAAATGATAATTGCTTAATAAATAATTTCAGAATTATCGTGAGTCAGAATCGATACTGTTTGTCGAAAAAAATCGATACTTTTGACCTAATGACCCCAAGTAAACAGTTTAAAAACTTTTGATTTCAATAGGATGTAACATGACGCCTATTCACGAAATGTGTACTTACTGTCCGACGATATTCGACATCTGTAAGCTATATTGCAAATAGAGTTTAAGCTCGAGTTTTTGTGTAATATTTTAAGATATTCAAACTCGAATAAGAAAATTTTCAAAGTGGAGTTTCAGGATTTATAACCAGGGTACAAAAAAGAAGAAAAAGAAAAAAAAATCCAATTTTGGCGAACTTTAAAGAAAATTATGAAATATGTATTTAATGTGTTTTAATTTTTGATTGTCATAATCTGATCTTGCTGGTTTTTCAAAGATCAAAATTTTCCCATTGAAAAAAAAAAATCCTATTTTGGCGAACTTTAAAGAAAATTATGAAATATGTATTCAATGTGTTTTAATTTTAGATTTTCATAATCTGATCTTGCTGGTTTTTTAAAGATCAAAATTTTGCTATTAAAAAAAAAAAAAATCCAATTTTGGCGAACTTTAAAGAAAATTATGAAATATGTATTTAATGTGTTTTAATTTTTGATTGTAATAATCTGATCTTGCTGGTTTTTCAAAGATCAAAATTTTCCCATTGAAAAAAAAAAAATAATCCGATTTTGGCGAACTTTAAAGAAAATTATGAAATATGTATTCAATGTGTTTTAATTTTAGATTTTCATAATCTGATCTTGCTGGTTTTTTAAAGATCAAAATTTTGCTATTAAAAAAAAAAAAATCCAATTTTGGCGAACTTTAAAGAAAATTATGAAATATGCATTTAATGTGTTTTAATTTTAGATTGTCATAATCTGATCTTGCTGGTTTTTCAAAGATCAAAATTTTGCTATTAAAAAAAAAAAAATCCAATTTTGGCGAACTTTAAAGAAAATTATGAAATATGCATTTAATGTGTTTTAATTTTAGATTGTCATAATCTGAACTTGCTGGTTTTTCAAAGATCAAAATTTTGCTATTAAAAAAAAAAAAAAAAAAAAAAAAAAAAAAAAAAAAAAATACAATTTTGGCGAACTTTAAAGCAAATTATGAAATATCCATTTAATGTGTTTTAACTTTAGATTGTCATAATCTGATCTTGCTGGTTTTTCAAAGATTAAAATTTTGCTATTTAGAACCATGTCCTAAATAATCCCCTAATGGAAGTGGGTCGAAAGAAGTGCAGTGTTATATACTTACAAACTTAGTGGTGGTGGGAGAGAAAGATGTCAAAGAGGGCATGGGCAAAAGAACCCCACTTTGACAACACTGATATGGTTTTATATGTTGAAACCAGCATTACCCTGTTTGCAATTGTGTTTGTAAAATCTTTTAAGCCTTTCAAGTAGGGAAGGGGTAGGGGTAAAATTTTAAGTGATTAGCTTTTCCATCTTAAAAGTTGTAAGTTCCTGGAGAATAGAAACTTCACGAATGGATCTATGGGCCAGTTAGTACCAGGGATGGTGTTTGTAATTTCTAATTTCCATTTCTTCTCTTCTTGCAAGGCTCTGAAGACAAAGTGAAGATAAGTTATAGCAGAAGGGATTTGGATATTCTTTGAAGAGGGGGGGGGTATTGAAAAGCTGCTAAATGGAGGAAAATTATTCTAAAAATACAAGATAATGTATTAAAAATGAATGTCCAAAGGCTTCAGGGAAGGCATAGACTTAATTTGTAAATACTGCATAATTTCCCTTGGAAATCGTATGTGTTTTTCTATTTGCCTTTTAATTGGCGTATCAACGAATATAATCTGACAAGTTTTTTCAGTGGAGCGTTTGTATTCCTAATCTATTGAAAAACCCGGATCTCAGTCCCAGAGCTGCTTTAGGCATTCCAATTATAATGAGCAGACACTATATAGGCCAAAGAATCCTCGATTCACCATATGCTAATCGTAAATATATGATCGATAATATCGATAATATATGCTAATCGTAGCATATAATATATGCTTCCATAATAACTCTTGAACAAGGAAAAGAGGTGCAATTTGTCTATAGTCTATAGGATAGTCCTGATATAGTCCTATAGGATTAGGTTGTTTCTTTCTCGTGGAAAAACCGATGATTTTCTATTAACCAATAAGATTTGAACCTCCCCCCCCCCTCGTTATCTTGAACAACATTTCAAGCTTGTTGTCGTTTTGCTTTTTACGAGAAAGAGTTCTTGAGTTCTTGTAACATGAAGCTTGAAAAGTTTTTTTTTTGTAATATATATATATATATATATATATATATAATTATATCTAACATCTGGAAACTATTCAATTAAGGAAAGGCTTAAAACGTACTGGTTTAGATGTGCTAATGTTGTTAATTTTATAGTTCCATAGTTTGAGTTTTTTTTTGGTGTGTGTGTTTGCACTTTGGTCCTTATAAAACCAAGCTTGGAAAAGTACCCCCTCTGATTGAGAAACTATTCAATTTCAGAGATGTTATTTCAATTGTCCTTTTATTTCAGAAAGATAACAATTACTATCCATACCCCTTGGAGCAGGTGAGACATATTGGGTATCAATTATGCTATGCCGTAAAGTTCTTACACCAGAATCAGTTGACTCACACAGATCTTAAGCCCGAAAATATCCTCTTTGTTGATTCAGACTATGATATTTTCTACAGTAATAAAAAGGTCAGTTTTGTTTCTTTTTAATCATAATAACAAGCGAGAAGTATTAAAAAAAGAATTGCCATCAGAAGGATTCGAACCACGACCTTCTGTATTCTAGGCAGGCTACTGTATTGTTGTTCAGGTATTTTTTTTTTTATTTTATAATATATAATAATTTTTACTTTTGAACACATTCTATAATTTACTGTACTATGATTTTAATATAGTATAGCTACAATTTTAACTATAAATTTTTGTATCAAGTTTTAATATTTATTAGGTTTAATTTAAAATTTTAATATTAAGGATACCATAATTTTTATTTTAGAACGTATTCATCATTGGATGAAAAATATGTTTGTGGAGGAAAAATTGATATTTGACTTACTTCTGCAAACCTATAAGGTTTTCGACTAAAGGAGGGGCGGTGCTTTCTCTTTTTAACTCGGTTTCTTATGGTTGTAATGAGTCTACTCTGTTTTAGGCTAAACAATTTTTTCGATCCTCACAAGAAAGTAGGCCTACGGTTTCTTTGTTTTTTTATTCCTGTCGTCTGACTGGGCTCAGTGCTTGTCTTTAGAATAGCCAACAATTGACTAGGTTGCGATCATACGGGTAAATATCAAAAAGAAATCCACTGAAATAGTTCAAGTTCCATTTATTTCCATAAAATAACAATAACAGAAATAAAATCCCAAAGGGTTCAATGGCCCGTTATTTGGGAACTGACATCACAAAAAATAAATAATGTTCAAACTTGTCATATACATAGCCAACACCTCCTAAATATAAGTCTATAAGGAAAAGAAATAAACTTACCGATAGTCGCAACAAAACAGCGACCCTCCTATCAACCCTAACAATAAAAATCAGTTTAAAGTTCTCTACGTCATCGAGGATCCAACGCCAGTATAACAACAACCCCAAAAATGAAATCCATAAAACAACTAAAATAGGTTTAACATTTTCCCTTAATAAAAAACTCTTCATCTATCTCTTATAGGAACCCAATGTTCATAACTGCTGGATCTCAGCAGGAACCAAGTTCCAAGCACGCCCCGAAGTCACGACCAGACCAAAGTCTGAATGAACCAAGGGAGTAGCCGGAATCATCACATCCGCTCAATTTCGAACTGTGTACAAATTTACTTCCCCTACTAGTTTAAGTAGGACAGAAAAACAACATGGGAGATCTCCGCGGAAATATTGATATGCCAACGTAGATAGAGATATAACATAAATATCTTTAATCTTAAGGAGATCAATAGGAGTGTGTGTAGTCGACTGGAGAACTCTTACCTCATGACTTACCTCAACTCTTTCTCATGAAGAACATGAACAGGAGCAAGTACAGGAGAAAATGTAGACATCCACACAGACGAACAGTAACAAATATAAGGGAAAATGAGAGAGAATATAAAAGACGGAGTATAGAAAAAAGAAATAAACGCTTTAATTTTCGGATGATTCCAAATCCACGGGATATTTTCACTCATTGCTTAAACATGCTACTTAAACGATAAATTTTCATCCAAAGGAACTCCCAGGAATCGCAAATATTGATCCGGGGGGGGGTGACTTATGGAGCCTCTTGGTGTAGGAAGCTCAGTAATTGTGGGGCAGCTCACACCTGTACGAGAAAAAATAAGAAGGTACGACTTTTTACATTTAAAGCTAGTTGCATATCTCAGTCATTGCTTGAAGCTTTAGAATAAGGGATGATTCATCCGGAGCCGCAGCACCTAGAGTAGTGTCATCTGCAAATGCTACCAATTCTTCTCGACTATCAGATGTGAAAACCGACGTAGTCTGAGAGTAAAATTTGTGACACGGTCCACAGCAAACATTGGTAATTGGGATATTAACAATAGAGGTCATTCAAATAGATCAGAAAGAGGGTGGGCCCAAGAATCGAACTTTGGGGTAGTCCGTATTCAAATGGAGCTTGTTTGTCTGTATCTTCCGTGGCGATAGATCCGTTAGTGAGGTATGAAGAGAATCAAGACAATGCTTCCCCACTGACACCACGATGAGAAAGTTTACCAATGATGATCTTGTGTGTAAGGCTGTCGAAAGCTTTCTTTACATCAAGAAAAATGGCTGCAGGAATGAGATAAGAATCTGAAGATCGTTGTATAAACTGAAGAAGTTTATTGCAAGCATGTTCTGTAGAATATCTTGCGCGAAACCCAAACTGATGTTGATGGAAAAAAAATTGCTTTGAGAAGTTTTCATAAATGTTGCTCACAGACGTTTGAGCATTGGCCTTTCAAATATCTCAGAGAACAGTGACAAAAGACAGATCGGCCTATAGTTTCCAGGATCCTCGCGGTCACCTCCTTTAAAGAGAGCTATCACGCGCGCCAATTTAAGACACTGGTGGAATACTCCTAGTTGAAATGACCTATTAATCAAATGGCAAAGTGGGGTGATAATCGATGGAAGGATAAGTTTTATTACTTTAGCAGAAAGCTTCATCGGAATGACGTTATAGTCATCATCGGAATGACGTCAAACTTATAAGAACTTCGTTCTTTAGAATTTTTTCGGGTACCCAAGATCGAACAATTTGGGTGGGGCTTTTCCAGATTTTCAAGGTAATTCCTTCCTCTTTTCCTCGGTTCTTTTAAACTTTTTCCTCAGGGCAAATTGTTTGTCTTTTATTTCTGATACGTCTTCAGGGTATTTATGAAAGAACAGTTTTCAAACGAGGGTGTGTCATGTTGACGCGTATTGCTCCCTAGCTCCCTTACAGATGTCGTATTGCTCCCTTACAGATGTCCCACTGGCATCGTTTTATTTTTTATTTTTATATTTTTTTTAACACCCTCTATTAGCGCTAGTTTAGTTAGTACTTCAGGTTCAAATAAAAAGAACCAACATATACACATGCTGTAATTCTCTGGCTACTTCATTTCATTCCTCATGCTTGCTGTTGTTCAATTAAGACTACTTAATTTTGTACTGTTGTATTGTATGATATGAAATCTATTGCACAAAAGGCCACAGGGCAATGACAGCCGACAAAATAACAACATTTCATTGAATATATCAACAACGTTAACAAATTGCTAAAAAAAATAAAAAATTAAAAATTATACCCTACTATAGGGTATGCGTATACCTCTGTAATACCCACTACCTCTATTGACCCTACAACTACATCTATACCTTTTTAATACCCTACTAACTCTATATGCCTTACTACTGCTTCTTTATACCTCTATATACCATCTACTACCTCTGTATAGCTGTATAATACCCTAGTATAGAGTATACCTCCACAAATGGGATATTATAGTAAGCCTTTAATGCCCTACAATTTTCAGCTCTTCATATTTCCGACAGCCAACGATATTATCTCTTAAATCTTTCAATGTTTCGAACTCGCTATTCAAATCGGACAGACTCCCTTCTACATCCAAACATCGGATGTGAACTTGGATTTTTTTTTCTAACCTTACCAATATAGATTCCTCTTTTGTCAAGAGGCGAACAATATGCCCTTAATGGAATAGTCCATCTTATATACAACCTCTTATAACACCTCTTTGTAACCTTAAGGTACAAAGGGCCCCGTTTTGCCCTCTAGATCCATCCTGAAACCCACGATTTTCTAAGAATTATTAAAAACACAATAAAATTTCAAAAATTACAAAAGGATTATAACCGTTGGATTATTTATTTGAAATTTTGGGCCCCTAAACTTTCTGTGCCTCTGCCCGCTAAAACCGCCTCCGGGTACACCTGCTTTGGTGCGATTTTTTAGTTTATTTTTCGATGAATTTCCACCTATATTTCTTTTTTTTTCAATTTTTCACCTGGTAGCCTACTACCAAAACCTGCATAACTGCACATGTAAAATTTCTGTTTTTGAAAATTGAATTTCGCCCACCTTAATAATCCTCAGAATGAGAAGCTAGGCAGGGGAGAATACATGAATTTACCAATTCAAAAAAATATCCAACTCAATCCAGAGACATCAACTCCAAGAAAAACCGGAAAAAAACTTAATTACTAACTAGAAAATCTCTAACATAATTTTTTAACATACCAAACGAGTGGCAGCTTCGTGCACACAGGGACCGTGTTCCAAATCCTGTTGCAAGTTGTCTGAGGGTTGAAGTCAGACATCACTGAGGGAGTATGAAGAATCTATAAATTGCTGGAAGTGCGGAGATGATAAGTCGATTGATAAGAAACAAAAGATATATTATTACATAGAGCAGCATGACGATGGCCGTACAACTGTAAAAAGATGAAAGAAGAACAAGAAAGAAAATAGAGAGATTTCAAATCAAGCAAGGGTTTAAGTGAAGATCGGTCAGTTTCCTTAATAAGAGTCCTTGCTTTATCATAAAGTTTTGAAAGTGGCATCAGAGACGAGGGAAAAGTTGACATCCAAATAAGAGAGCAATATGAAACATAAGACTAAACTAGGCTCTAGAACAAGATTCTAAGAATCGACCCTGGAAATATATGTTTGAGCTTTCTAAGGATTCCAAGACTCCTGGAGACTTTTCATTTTAATCAGGTCAATATGATGCTTGAAAGAAAGATTTTCGTCAAGCAAGATGCCTAGGAATCAAACGTAACGATCCTTAAGTCTACTTAGAGAACATCTTGATGCGTGTATTTCATTGAAACTCTGGAGAAAGTGAGAAAAAATTACTTCCCGGCATTTAAGGGAAGATAATTTACATGAAACCATTGGATAACCCTTTCAAAAAGGGCATTTATCTTTGAACGTAGATCAGACTCAGTTCTACCAGCTGTGCCAAGAGTACTGTCATCAGCAAAAGCAATAAGTGCATCTGGTAAGGACGAACTCCTGTCACGATTAGTGATGGATGCTGGTTGACAAAGCCGACAGCAAATGGTAAGTTTTAAATTTTGAAATTTGAAAAGAAGATCAGACTCAGTTCTACCAGCTGTGCCAAGAGTACTGTCATCAGCAAAAGCAATAAGTGCATCAGGTAAGGACGAACTCCTGTCACAATTAGTGCTGGATGCTGGTTGACAAAGACGACAGCAAATGGTAGGTTTTAAATTTTGAAATTTGAAAAGAAGATCAGACTCAGTTCTACCAGCTGTGCCAAGAGTACTGTCATCAGCAAAAGCAATAAGTGCATCCGGTAAGGACGAACTCCTGTCACAATTAGTGCTGGATGCTGGTTGACAAAGACGACAGCAAATGGTAGGTTTTAAATTTTGAAATTTGAAAAGAAGATCAGACTCAGTTCTACCAGCTGTGCCAAGAGTACTGTCATCAGCAAAAGCAATAAGTGCATCTGGTAAGGACGAACTCCTGTCACAATTAGTGACGGATGCTGGTTGTGTGTGTGTGTATGTATATGTGTGCAATATGTAAAATAAATACATATAACGAATATATTTAATCTATTCTTTAAAACTCCATTCATTTCAAGTTTTACTGAAAATCAATTTGCTTAACAAATGTTGTAATTAATTTATTTGGATTTCAGTAACGTCCAATTTATATTTAAATTATTTGGTTATTTGTATTTAATTTAGTGTAATAGAGAAATGGATATGTTATACCTTGTTAAAATCCCAGTCATGTTTATATTTTCTTTGTAGGTGCGTGTTTGATACGTTTTCTTTGTAATTTCTGTTTGTGTTGTTGTTTTTTTCCTATACAAATGGGGCTCAACTTACCACCCCCTGTTTTGCAGATTAGATTATAAAATATATTAGCTTTTGAACCACCGCTTGGGGACCAAAATTTAATAAACCGTATTTTTTCTTCTTAAGTTTGATTACTTAAAGCTTTAAAAAAGGGCTTTGTATAACCCTCTTCAGAGGGTTCTGAACAGAAGGATATCCATAGCAAACGTGCCTTTTGACAAGGTCATGTCTAAATTACGTCCCTGAAATAACCAGAAAAGTGCATGACCTTTGTTCATGACAAGTTTTTTTTTCTGCACTTGACAAAATGTATTGTACTGCCATCAGTAGCGTCGCTGTGACCATTAATTGATAGATCTGTGTCGCCGTTCGACCTAAATGGGCACTGATTTCTATCGGATCGTAAAGAAGTCCGAAAATGGTCAGAGAAAAAATATATATAAATGTTTCTTTGGCGTTTAGATTCTGCTACTGATGCTGATGATGTCTTTGATAGTCATTGTTTATTTTGTTTAAATTAAAGGCGTACATTGATTTGTCTTTTACGAAGATTTGCCCACTTCAACCTTCTAGGACTTCTTAGAAACATAAAAACAAATATAAGAAATTAGCCTTATTTTCTCAAATTTCTTTGCTAGATTCAGTGTTATTTATAACTTTTCTCTAATGTATATCACGCGGAATATTCCCTCTCTCCGTTTGTGTTTTTGTTTTCCGCGCATCTAAGACCAATGACTGGGTTGGATAAATAGAGAATTTGGGCCTGTCGATCTTGCAAATCTCAGGCAAAGGTGCAAATCCAACGAATGAACTGTTGACCAAGAGGTAAAGGTTAATCTGTTTTCCAAAAACTTTCTGGTGAACCCAATTTTCAAAAAACAGCCTTGTTTTATGCATTTTCCTGGTTGGTATTTGATGTTGTTTTCTCAAATTTCTGTGCTAGATTCAGTATTATTTATACCTTTTCTCTAATGTATATTTCGCGGAATATTCCCTCTCTCCGTTTGTTTTTATTTCCGCGCACCTAAGACCTAGACCAATTTGGGCCTGTCGATCTTGCAAATCTCAGGCAAAGGTGCAAATCCAACGAATGAACTGTTGACCAAAAGGTAAAGGTTAATCTGTTTTTCAAAAACTTCTGGTGAACCCAATTTTCGAAAAAAAAAAAATCTTCTTTACCCGACTCGGATTAAAAAATGTCCTCGATTCTTCAGAGTCATAGTTATGAATATAACTATGAATATAGTCATAGCTATAAGTAGACGGTGAGTCTTTTGTTTTCGTTATAATGTATACTATAATATGTAGCGGTACACAATCTAATAATTATTTTATACAATTATTTTATTATGTCAAAATACAATTATTATAATACAATAATTGTATGTAGCAGTTTGTGGAACCCTTTATCATAATATTATTTTCTTTTTATCTTGAAATTCAATGATTCAAAGGACCTTCTTATGTTATGGCGACCGATTTTGAGACGCTATTTGTTTCTTTGTTCTTTCAATTTACATACTTTGGCATTTTGTATCGTCAGCCAAGATCATTTTATGTTGGTTGCATAATTTGTAGAGAAGTTGGCAAGGTACCTTCAAAGAGCCGTTAAAAGTATAATTTTAGAGGAACATTCTGTTTAAGTAGGAACTAACATGAACTAATTTACTGCACAGTAAGGTATGATTGCAATCAAGTGATTCACTAACCCCCCCCCACTTTCCCCTCCTCTTGCAATTAAAGAAAATGCTTTGGTAAAGTGCTATCTTTAAGGGAGATTTCACTCATTGTAAAACCTTTTTCTTTTCGTTTTGTTCTTCTTTTGGTTTATGTCCGTTCTGGAACAACCAATTTTGCGATGTGCCTTCAGGTGGATATTAGGATATTACAATATTATTACAATATTACAGTATTCCATTGGCTTTTTCTAAGAGAAGTACCTAAACTTATTTTTTTTTTTTTAAACTGGAAAAATGTAATTTTTCCGACGATGATCAATGTATTTTTAATCGAAAAACCATGTACACACACACACACACAAAAAAAAAATATTTGCTAGATAAAAATAATTGAATCTCATTATTGGGTTATAGTAGAATTTTCGTTTTTTATTTTTAATTAAAATTTGTTGAAGAGCATAAAAATTACCAGGACTATCTAAAATGGTTAAAAAATAATATAGCTTACTATTGAATGTTTATTTGATAAAAATTGAAAGGGTCAAATCCGCGATTAAAATTTAATTAATTTTGAATCAGTTATTTAAGGATTTTATGTATTTAGAAGAGAACATTATGTAAACTAAAAAATAAAATAAAGAAACTAAATAAATTAAATAATTGAGTGAAGAGAGAAAATAGATTGGTTAAAGGATAAAGCTCCTCCAGAGCATATACTAGTGCATAGGGCGTCGAATCGACGTTTCAATTGCTAGATCTCCTTTGTAGGGACAAGTAGCAAGCCTGCCGCCTGACCCTGCTGCAGCGGGCATATATTCCTGAGCCTCGTATTGTTAAGCAGAGCTTGTGCAGCGAAATGAATTAATAGGCTTATTTCTCTTGTATAAAGTTAATCCTGGAGGGGTCTATCCCCATTCTAAAAAAAATTCTTGTGGCTGCACAGTAATTGCAAATGGCATAAAAATCTGTATCCCTGTTTTTGGTGCTGCAAATATAAGTAGTGTTAAAAAAAACTAAGAGGTAAAATACAAAAAACAAGTAATAAATGCCGAAAAATGAATTAATTTTAGATAAATTTTTTTTTTAGTTAGACTGTATATAGCAAATGCCAAATTTTTCACTAACTTTTGGAAAACGCAGTCAAAATCGTATCTAATGGGCACTTTAAATAATCACTCTGAAGTTATGTAGGGGTGACAAGTGAGGTTCGAATACTTTTTTTTTGTTATAAAAGAGTGAACTTAAGATTAAAATAAAATCCTTATTATTATTATTATATATTTCAGAAACGGGACATTCGACGTGTTAAAAGAACGGATGTCAAATTGATTGATTTTGGAAGTGCAACATTCGACCATGAACATCACTCGACTATTGTTTCCACAAGACACTATAGAGCTCCTGAAGTTATATTGGGTTTGTTCAATTTTATATATTTTTTTTTCTATGTCCTTTGCTTTAGGGGGGGGAGGGTTCTCTCTAAAGTATTTTGAAGACTAAGCTTGTTGTCATCTGCTTGGAGTTAGCCTTTTTTTCTTTTTCCCTCGTTTTCAAAAATGTTGCTGTGGGCTGTCATGGCTTCAAGTTTGTGTCTTCATTTTTCAGAAATTAGGGCTGACTAATGGTTCCTAATTTTTTGTGTTTATTTGTTTCACCTGAAATGTTGCTAAAAGTGTTTGCTTCATTTTTCGCAAATTAGGGCTGACGACTAAAGGTTCCTAATTTTGTGTGTTTATTTGTTTCCCCTATAATGTTGCTTTAGAGGGTATCTGGCCTGTTGTAATCTGGTTTAAATTTTTGTTATTAATGACCTACGTATGTACGTTTATTTTACCTTTTGGCCATTACTGAACCTCTTATAAGAAACCTCTCAGGTAACGAACCTCTTAGAGGTAAACGGTGTTAAAATTCAGATCATTTACTCGCGGTTATTAATTTAATAAGTATATAATAACCGTCTTAAACCTCTTGAGTTAATTAGTAATCTTCTGCATCTTGGTGGTTAAAACTTATTTGTTTTAAGAATAATAATAATTAATTTCTTTCTTCTTTACACACAAGATAAAATGCACATAGAGGAGTATATTAGGGACTAGAGAAAGAACACATTCTTCACAAAAAAAAAAAAAAAAAAAAAAAAAAAACGACGTACAAAACATCAAAGAGTATTTATTCTCATATGTAACGGCATATCTCCTAGAGTAAAAAAACAACAACACGATATTCACCAGAAAAAAAATAATGGTAATATCTTAACATGCAAGATATATTTGCTCGGCAGCGATAGTAATAAAAAAGGAAAAAAAAAGTTAAATCATAACTTAACACATACAAGTTACATCAGCTTGACCTTTTACTGCTTAAAGGGAAATTCCCTTTAAATCTTTAAAGGAAAATCCCCTTTTTAAATCTTTTAAGGGAAATCCCCTTTTTTGCTGCTTAAAGGGAAACTTTATCTGATCGGTTACTAAGAACAATAGCATCTTCACAATAGCACCAATAGCACCATAGCACCATAGCACAATAGCACCAATAGAACAATAGCACCATCTTCACAAATTCCAAAAGGAGAATAGCGCTTAGGTTGTTCTCGTCTATATCGGTATCTGGAGGGAATAGTTGCAAAAAAGAAAGGATTCAGGAGTCTGGGAAAATATATGGAGTGTAAAGGACGAAATATAAAGCCAACCTGATGTTTTTTTTAGCCAATTGACCCTTGACCTTAGCAAGTAATTCACAAGTTTTTCTCAGCTTATCCTTCAAAGCGCTAATACTAGGTGTTCTTGTAGCTTCAATAGATACACCAAATGGGAAACCAAGATATTTTAGTGAAAGGGTTACAGCGGTACCAACGTGAATAGGACAAATTGCAGATTGCTGGGGACCAGAAAAAACGAAAAAAACTTTTCAAAGGGGCCAGAGAGCCCAACATCGCGTAACCCAGTGTAAACAATATCCGCAGCAAGTTGTATCTGCCTTAAGGTCGTTAGACATAAGGAGAATGTTATCGGCGTAAGAAAGTTAACTTCAGTCTATGTGTGAGACCTATAATAAAGATTGAATCAAAAGTATTATGAACCTGAAAAAAATATAATCCTCTCCCCAAATGTTACATTTTCTGTCTTCTAGTGAAAGAGGGGAGGGAGGGGGAGGGGTATTGCCATGCTCTATAGGTGCTATTTCTTTCATTTGCTACTAAATATATAAATGGTGCTTCCATACATTCTGGTTTTGGCTTAAATCAACTTTAGCTTTCAATAGGAACCAGGTAGTAATCAAGTTTTTTTTATTATTATTAGTATAAAAGCTAAAATTTATCATCGAATGAATTTTTATTTTGATGGAATTCTTATAAGCAAATAAAATTACTGAAACTTATTAATTTTTTAGGATGAACGGTGACAGCCTTGTGATGAATGGTCTTTGGTTATGTTAGTCCATAGTCTTAGTTTCTCTAGAGCCAGGGTTCACAACTTGGGGCGTAAGCCCCACCGGTATGGCATGGCAATATTCGGGGGGGGGGGGTATAGGTAGGATGTTCACCATTCGGCTGACTATACTTTAGAAAAAAAATTATGTGTGACGTCACGTTCAGATGCATTTAAAGATAAAAAAAGGTACATGATGGTGTTGCAATAACATAAAGTATAAAATATGCCTAGAGGACGACCCGAAAAGAGATTCCATGTTAATGACCTTTTAAGTTTTCTTCAGATAAATAATATGTAAAGTTTTTAATAATAGGTTTTAAATATCACGAAAGGGCATCAGGATTTTAAAAATGCCTAGGTGGGGTATTGCCCAAAATTGATTGGAATTGGGAACCACTGATCTAGAGCCACTGAGGTACATAGGATGCTGACGAAGCCCCCTACTTATCCGGAAGGGATGCTGCAGCAGTGACATTTTCGAGACGTTGTTGCCAGTTCTTTCTTAAAGGGGTGTTAATAATTCTTCATTCTGGCATGGAACAACGTGTCATTTTAATGATGCCGGTGACAGGCGGAGTAATTTTTAAATCCTTATTCGAAAGATTACCCTTATGAGTGAATAAAATTAAAAATCCATCATGAGGAATGCCCTCATGATGCCCTTTTGATGAGGAATACCCCAAAAAAAGATGAAGAGTGGACTTAGTTTCTGACAGGCTTAACTATAAATGTTTCCCCACTGTTGCTTCGGAATAACATAGAACCATCAGTTCTGATTTTTCAGGTTCTGCATAATTGTCTTGAAAGTCAAAGTAAATTCACAACACCATCCAGGGGTGCCTCCTTCCTTCAAGGTTTTGAAACAAAAACCCTTTTAGTATTTTCATTAAGACCCCCCCCTCCTAGATCTTGAAAAATACCATTTTATCTTAATTAATAAAAAAAAATGAACGAAAACACTTTTCCCCCTCCCTGCTATATTTCGTGTATTGGGGTCTTTGATGTTATTTCATAGTTAAACGCATAATTGGTAGAATCTGTGTATCGTATTAAAAGTTGAAGGCTTTTTTATTTATATAGTTATTAAATTGTGGTCAGGTTTGCGACGTATCAGCCTTGCGACGTATCAGCGATATGTTGACGTAGTAGCACTGTTCAAAACTTATGAAATGACTCTTTCCTTGTAAAGGCTTTATGGTGTAAAAAAAGGGAGGGTGGTGTGTATAAACATTTTATTAAAAAACTAACTCAAAAAGAAAAAGAAAAGACGAAACAAAAGTTCACTGGTTTATTCTGTATGTTAAATTTATGTCTTTTTTTATACTTAATAATTTCAGATATTGGATGGTTATAGCCTTGGGGCGTCTGGTCCGTTCGATGTATCGTTTCTAGCTATATTCTGATGTAGAATTATTCCAAACTTGTTACAACACTTTTCCCTTAAAATGTTCAATTGCCTGTAAAAAAAAGGGGGGGGGGGAGGGAGCAGACATATAAACTATTTAAACACATGCCAACATGAATATGTTAGCCGTTTTGTTCTATATTAAAGTTGTTTCCCTGTCATTCCACGCAAATTAACGGTCCTGTGTCAATTCTAAACTCTTGGTCAACCTGCCTAAGACCATATGCGGGTATGCTTTGTTTGCCTCTCATTCCAGGCAATCTAACGCTCCTAAGTCAATTTTAAATTCTTGGTGAACCTGCCTGAGACTCTAGGCAGTCGTGCCTTTCCAAAAGCTAACACAAGTATTTGTCCAATAAGAGTCATACTTACTCCCGCCGTTTACCCGTGCCATTTAAACAAACACTTGGAAAACTATAGGCTTCACCGTCCGTTCGCCTGCGAGTCTGGGGGACTTGTTGGTCTTGTGTCAATCCTATGACACGGTATTCCACCTTTAGACTACAAGCGGCCAAGCCTTATTAGGCTTAGATTTCACTTGTTCGCCGCCTGTGAGTCCAAGCAAATTCAGTCCCAGATTTTGTATACAAGTCCAATGGACATTGTCCGTCACGCATCAACCCAAAATTAATCCAATCTTTCGTTTTTGTTTTGATGGAATTCTTATAAGCAAATAAAATTACTGAAACTTATTAATTTTTTAGGATGAACGGTGACAGCCTTGTGATGACTGGTCTTTGGTTATGTTAGTCCATAGTCTTAGTTTCTCTAGAGCCAGGGTTCTCAACTTGGGGCGTAAGCCCCACCGGTAGGGTTATCGTAAATTCGGTGTATCGTAAATTCCTAGATACTTACTGGGAGGCTTTCTGATCATATTTACAAGCCTACTAATGCCCTACAACAAAAAAAGTCACCTGTTCTTTCGTGGTTTGACAAATTTTTCAGTACCCCTAAACGGAACGTAAAGTACTTACTTTACACAACCAGTTCACAAACAGACACTATTTACTCGATGGACGCCATTTCCACACTGACTGACGAAGATAATAATCTAAAGAACCATCTAGATCTAGAATTTTTTCAGATGTTTTCGTCACACCGCTTGTCGTCAAAAGTCAAAATAAAATTTTTTCCATGATTGTGTCAATGTCACCCCTGATTATCTGTCTCACTCCGGTTGACGGTTCTGTTCAAAACTTATCACATGACACTTCTCCTTGCAAAGGCTCTATTATAGGTAAAGAGAAGAGGGTGGTGGAGATAAACACACTATTAAGACACTTACTCAAAAAGAAACTAAAAAAAAATGAAAATATAAGCTAGCTGGTTTACTTTATAAGTTAAGTTTATGTCATTTTTTATGATTAATAATTTCAGAGGTTGGGTGGTGACAGTCTTGTGCTGTCTGGTCCATTCGGTGTATCGTTTTTAGCTATATTCTGATGTAAAATTGTTCCAAACTTGTTACAACACTTATCCCTAATAAGGCTCAATTGCCTGTAAAATAGGGGGGGGGGTGGAGCAGACATATAAACTATTTAAACACATGCCAAAATGAATATGTTATCTGTTTTTTTTTTTTTCTATATTAAATTTTGAAGTATTTTCTTATGATTGTTAATATTATAGGTTGGGTGGTCACAGCCTTTTGACGTTGTGTTAGTGGGGTTGATATACCCCCTTAATACTACTACTGCTAACAACTCACTGCAGCTTCAAGCCGCCTGAGACTGACAGTGTTGCGCACACTTCTTCTCCGTCCTAATCTGTTTAATGCCTATCTCTTTACACCCTCCCAGGAAGCTTCCATTTCCCTTAAATCTTTCTTTATGACATCCTTTATGGCAATTTATTTGCCAAAGTATTTGGCAAAAAATTGCCAAAAAAAGAATATGTTATCTGTCTTTTCTATATTAAAGTTTGATGGTTTTCTCATAATTATCAATTTCAGAGGTTGGATGGTCACAGCCTTGTGACGTCTGGTCAATTGGATGTATCATGTTTGAGTTGTATTTGGGTGTAACATTGTTCCAAACTCACGACAACCGTGAGCATTTGGCAATGATGGAAAGGATCCTTGGTCCCATATCCTATAGAATGGCAAGGAAAACTAAGACCAAATACTTCTATCATGGTCGACTCGAGTGGGACGAAAAGAGTTCTGCAGGACGATATGTTAGAGAGAACTGTAAACCTTTAAAAGTAAGTTATTTGTGTTTTTCAGGGATAAGTGGGTCGTCCTCTCAAGCAAAAAAAACGAAAAAGAGTTCTGCACGAAAAAAGTGCAGACGAAAAGGACTCTGCAGGGCGATTAGTTAGAGAGCACTGTAAACCTTTAAAATTAAGTTATTTATGTTTTACAGGGATAAAAAAAGTGATATAAAAGGTAAAACAATTCAGAAAATTGTTCATTAACAAGGGTATTTACTTATTTATAA
This sequence comes from Artemia sp. Qi Xiang Cuo, assembly GCF_049724085.1. Classification (NCBI taxonomy): domain Eukaryota; kingdom Metazoa; phylum Arthropoda; class Branchiopoda; order Anostraca; family Artemiidae; genus Artemia; species Artemia sp. Qi Xiang Cuo. Next base: position 60,539,070 of record NC_142812.1, read on the forward strand.
TGTATGAGGGGGGAGTTCTCCTCTTGAAGGGAATCTCCTCTGTGTATGCTTTAAAGGTTCTATGGGAGGTGGAGTTAGGAAGCTACAATCACTAAATAAATAGAGTGGTATTACAGCCACAAGTTCTTAAGCTATTCTAAAACGGCGCTAGTCTTTTTTATAAATTAATTAAAAAACTTTCCTTAAAAAAAAAGTCTTTTTTTTATAAATTAATTAAAAAAACTTTAGAAATTAAATAAACAATCAATGCGAACAAACATACAATATATATTAATGTAAATAAATAATTTAATCTTAAAATGAGTAAGACATAAATTGAATATGCAAATCAAGTTTGAATTGAATAAAAATAACTACAAACAACAGTTTGGTTATCGCCTCACTGCAGAAGCCTAAAACCTACTGCGTCATTGGCGCTTTACTGAAAACGAATTATATTACAAATGTTTTCTTTTGTACTTAATATTGAAGATAAGTATTACAATTACAGTAAAATTTTTAACTGATGAGCTTTCAGCAATTAATATCATCATACATAAAACATTCAGTTTAATCTATTAGTTCTTTCTAAGATTGGTCAAGACAAATATAGTTTCACTACAAACAAAATTTGAATATTGCCCCCTTCTTTAACCGTAAAAACCTAAATACTTCTGCGTCATTGGCGCTTCACTGAAAACGAATTACTCGTATATTACAAATTTATTCTTTTCCAGTTCTCACAACATTGAAAATGAAAATAAAAATTACAGTGAAAAAAAAAATCTTGAACTGATGGGTCTTTCAACAATTAATATCATTATATATATAATATTCAATTTGATTTTGTTTATACTTTTCAAGACTGTTCAAGACTCATATAGTTTTCAGTAAGCCGCCAATGACGCAGTAGGTTTTAGGCTTCTGCAGTGAGGCGATACCCAAACTCTTGTTTGTAGTTATTTTATTCGATTCAAACTACGTTTAATAAAATGGCTGTCTTAAAATTTTGATTGGAAGTGTTTGGGAAAAAGGTGGGCGTGAGAGGGGGGTTAGTTGCCCTCAAATCACTTTCGACTGTTGAAAGGGCACTAGCCCTTTGAATTTCCAATCGAATGAGCCCTTTTTGAAGTTTCTACGACAACGCCTTCTATAAAAACCTTATATAAGGTTTTTATAAACCCTATAAAAACCATGTTCCGCGTAATTTCAACTACGCGGAACAAAATGGCTATCTCAAAAATTTGATTGGATGTGTTTGGGGGAATGATGGGCGTAGTGGGGGGGGGGGGCTAGTTGCCCTCCAATCACTTTCAACTATTAAAAAGGGCACTAGCCCTTTGAATTTCCAATCGAATGAGCCCTTTTTGAAGTTTCTACGACACCGCCTTCTATAAAAACCTTATATGCCCCCAGGGCATAACTTAAAACCCTTGCCCTAAGGGCTGTGGTGGAGTGTCCTCCTCAAAAAAATATTTTCTATCTGGAATGGCTATCTCAAAATTTTGAGTGGATGTGTTTGGGGGAATGATGGGCATGGGGGGGGGCTAGTTGCCCTCCAATCACTTTCGACTATTAAAAAGGGTACTATCCCTTTGAATTTCAATTCTAATGAACCTTTTTTGAAGTTTCTACGACAATGCCTTCTATGAAAGCCAAGTACGCCCTCAGGGCATAGCTTAAACCCGTTGCCCCGAGGGTTGTGGAGGAATGTACTTCTCAAAACATGTTTTATATCTGGAAATCAACTATGCTGAACAAAATGGATATCTTAAAATTTTGATTGAATGTGTTTGGGGAAATGATGGGCGTGGGGGGGGGGGGGCTAGTTGCCCACTAATCACTTTCGACTATGAAAAAGGGCACTAGCCATTTGAATTTCCAATCGAATGAGCCTGTTTTGAAGTTTCTACGACAATGCTTTCTATAAAAAACCGTATATGCCCCCAGGGTATAACTTAAAACTCTTGCCCTGAGGGTTGTGGGGGAGTGTCCTCCTCAAAAATATATTTTCTCTCTGGAAATCAACCACGGTGAACAAAATGGCTATCTCAAAATTTTGGTTGGATGTGTTTGGGGGAATGATGGGTGTGGGGGGGGGCAGTTGTCCTCCAATCATTTTCGACTATTAAAAAAGACACTAGAACTCTCGATTTCCAATCAAATGAGCCCCCTTTGAAGTTTTTAATCGGGATCGTGACGGAATTCACGGTCCCTGTCTGGTTATAATAGAAACAATAGGACGAGATGATGGAAATAGAAATAGAAAATGGATGAACTAGAAAAAGAAAGAAAGATGAAATAGAAAATGGCGAAAAAAACATTAATTCGTTAGTCTAAACAAAAGACCAGTATAATTACTTAAAACATCACTATCTAAAAAGGAGATGCCGTGGATGAAAACTGATTTTTCGGTTGTATTTTGGAGTATGTTTCTACTCGTTTTCTGTAAACCCAGAAATAAGTTTCTGGGATTAACGTTTCCGGGAATAAATTTCTTGATTAATGCTGAGTTACTGAGTTATTCTAAAGACTCTCCTGGCCTACTCTTCCTTGAAATTCGTCTAAATGAGAAAAAAAAAACTTGAATAAATAAATAAAAAATAAAGGAAATAAATAAAATAATAATAATAAATAAAAAAATAAAATAAAAAGTATATATATATATAAATAAAGTCAAGAAATTTTGCTTTGTGCGCTATTAACTCTTTTGCTTTAAAGCCAAGCTGCTTGCGTAAGAATATGTCATATGGCATGGTTAAATTCATTAGAAAGGCCGGATTACTTCTAATTTGGAAATTGGAAATTTTGTAATTAGAATTATCTATCTTACCATATCTGATCTATGGACCACACTTATACAGACTATAAAAGATTAAAAGTTGAATTTTCTGAAGATAGTGGTTGCGGGTGACTTCCAGATTCTACAAAAAGCTGCTAAATCTGACTTCTTCGTACTGCCGTAGTAATAGCTGAATCAACCGAAAATCAGCTTTGTACATACTTTTGTAGTAACTTTTACTGAACATGTTTAATGGAAATAATCACTAAGTTAATTAGAACGGCTGGATTGTTGCAACTGTCATACACCTGTCAGGCTATGAACCTGCTTCACCTGTCATATGCGACAGCTTTCATACAGAGTGTAAAAGGTATATGAGGAATTTTCTGAAGATAGTGACTAAGGATGAATTTCAAGTTCAATAAAAAGCTATTAAAATTTACTAGACTAATTTTTTCGCTCCAACTGAAGTAGTAATAGCTGGAACAACAGAAAAGCAACTTCGAATCTACTTTGAAAAATTTAATGGGCATATATTGAATTAGACCTCCATCACAATCAATGTCGGTATCACTATTAGATTAGACGGTATCAAAAATATTATTTGTGTGAATAAGAAATGGATACAATTGAAACTCCCAAATATAACGCTCTTGTATGTTTAATCAGTCCTTAGGACCCCTTGGATATCGGGGGATTTCAGTTTCAAGTTACTTATGAAGTTAATGTAAATTTAAGACAGTTTATGTCCCGGAATGAGCGCTAAGGTAAAGTCTAAGCTTCTTCTTCAACCTAATATTTTGTACTAAATATACAGGGTGTCGTCTGGGTCTCTAGGATAGTTGGATATTTATAGTTTCAAATAATAGATATTCGAAATTACATCATTTTTTTTAAATATCATCGTCAATTACATTAATAAAATAGCGTCATATTTTTGTTCATGCTGTGGAAAACAGCCCTTACTCGTTGAAGATGATATCAATCCTTCAGTTTTTTTTTTAATAACATATTTATTCAAATCGATAAAAAATATCATCTTTATTCAAATAGTATCTTCAATATGATTGTCATCATTTGTGACACCAATGCGGGTGCGTTTCAAAAAATTTGTGTGGACTCGATGGAATAAATCTACATTGCCTTCAATTTTGGTACATTCACTCTTTATTCGTTGAGTCAAGTGCATTTAATCTGTGATTTTTATAGTCTTAGAATCTATGGATGTCCTGTATTTGTCTTAAAGACAAATTGTGACATAAAAATGTGATATATGTGTGTATTAGACCCCCTTCTCTTCAAGAAGAGGGTCTTGAAGAGAAGGGAAGATAACCTCCCCAAAGATTGGTGTTTAAATCCGTTTTTTTTTGGTGAAGCCGGGTGTCGCAAAAAAGGACGCTATGCCTCAGAAATAAAATTCATGCTTGTTTATCCTCTGAAATAATTTAGCAGCATGCAATTCAGAGAGAATTAATTGTCAAAGGCTAAAATCTTTCTATTTATAATTTGTTTTGTTGTTTCATGCCAAAAATTATACACTTCTTTTATTTTATAATTGCATACGATTCATACTTTTATTTTTTCCTTTCTTTTTTTTAATTGTTTGGGCGATAAGGGAATTGAATAAACTTGTTAAATTTGTTTTTTTATCTCATTTCCTATTCTATGCCTTTGGTGGAGAAAAGATTACAGTGCCATCTATTATCGGGACTAGCAATTTTAAATGTTATCGGAGATTCTAAGTAATTAATGTTGATACAAGTATCCATACAGTTTGAAGTGGGTCCTAGTAACATATTTGATGGAGTCGGAATTATGTTTATATTATTTAAACAAAAGTCCGTTTCCTTTTTATCATGAGGCTGATATGGTGGAAAGATAGATTCTAAAATAAATCTAGGACATCTGGTGCACTTTCAGTGATTATTTAAGCAGCAAGATGATAATGTTCATAAAACAAAATGGATTTTATAGTTTTTTGTTTTTTTTTATAGAAATCACCTAGAGCTAACTTGAAAGATAGTTCTTGCCATAATAAGAGTAGTTCGAGCGTCACCTGATTGACCAACTTTTCCATATGCATCAGATTCTGACTACCCCCCCCCCCCCCCTCGTTTCATATCATTCATGTTATTTAACTCATTAATAACCACCAAGCCACTTCAGACCAACACAATTTTGCCTGCTCCTCAAACCAAACCTATTCATAGCTCCACTCTTTATCACCTAATTGAGTACCAGTTGTCTTTAAATCATTCCTTATGACATTCTCATCCCGTTCGGGAACGACCTGTTTTTCTTTTGGTCCCAGAGGGATTGCCAAAAAGCACAATCTTCAGCAATCTATATATTGTTTATATTATTTAATTTTAAACAGTAAAAACAACGACTAATAATGGTAATATTTCCAGAGGGGAAATTGTGTTTCCAGTAACCCATGAAGGGGACGAAGTGTGTTTCTAGAAGGGGAATTGTGTTTCCAGAAAGGACCCAAATTAAAGCATTGAACGACTCTCTCTTAGAATGTTTTTCGATGTTGAGAATTTCTGGCAATTTCCACTCTTATTCGTAAAAATGAAACCAGACGAATGAATTTTAAAATTTACTTTGTTTACAGAGATACCAAATGTCAGAAGATGAAGAACACTCTGAACTCTTCGATTTAATCACAAGAATGCTTGAGTATGAGCCATCACAAAGGATCAGTGTTGCCGATGCTCTTCATCATCCTTTCTTCCAGAGACTACCCGAAAACCTCCGACTAGCTGATCGAGAGCGTAGTCATTCGTTGTCCCGATGAGAGAATTTCATTGATGTTACTAACTGTCCAATTTATTGTGAACTTGACTAAGTGATATAAATTTTAAGGTGCCCAGATTTGTATCTTGGACGGCTGATAAAAGGATGGAATTCAAGTGGTTTTAATGTGTATATTTTCTTTTTATTTGTTTCTTTGGTGATTATTTTACAGATTTTTGTTCAGAGCCATACCGAGTGACAAATAAACTAGAATACCGTTCTTATTACATTCTCGCCGGACTCGCAACTAGATAGGGTCACCCGGTCACGTGAATGGTCAGAGGGCTTTTCGGCTACTTCATAGGGAGGTTACTTCGTGCTTGCCCCTCCTTCCCTGAATTTTAAAATTGTAAGTTCTCAAAAATGTCTTGTAATTTCCCAATTTTGTGCATTAGCCTCCCCCTCCCCTTAAATAGAATTTTGGTAATTTTTCCGTTTTTATCTATTTTCTTGGGAAATACATCATTCTAGATAGAATTTGCCCAGTTGGATGTGCACTCTGCATAAGTACGAGGGCTATTCAGAAAGTAGGGAATGTTTCCGTCTGACGCCGCTAGGCGCGCGGTGATCACATATGTTTTGGTGTGCACGTGTTCGTAGCTTCAGTCGGCACCCAGTCATAAGATCTAGAACATATCCGTGCTTCCCGTTTTCCCAATATTCCATCTTAAAATTTGTGCTGCAATTTCAAATCTCGCCAGTTGCGAAGTGTGGTCTGTAATACGGTTTTTGTTAGCAAAGAACGAAAAACCGATAGAAATTCATCGACAACTGTGCAAAGTATATGGCAACCACGTAATGAATAAAAGTTCAGGGCCAAAATGGGGTATCCGGTTTAAAAATAACCGAACCAACGTGCATGATGAAGAGAAAAGTGGACGCCCAAGCATTGTGACAGACGATCTTCTCGCCAAAGTTGACGGGAAGATTCGTGAAAACCGTCGCTTCACAATAACGGAGCTTTCGCTTTGCTTCCCACAAGTTTCACGGACTTTATTGTTTGAAATTGTAACTCACAAGCTTGGCTACCATAAATTTTGTGCAAGATGGGTGCCAAAAATGCTTACAGACCTCCATACAAGTTAGCGAATTGGAGAAGCCTTAACATTTCTTGACACTTCACACATGGTTATGGTTTACTGGATTGAATCGTAGCGGGTGAAGAAACATGGGTTAAGCACGTCAATTGCGGGACATAATTGCAGTCCATGGAGTGGGGGCACACAAATTCCCCTAAAACAACAAATACAATTTTGCAAACCTTGTCAGCTAGGACGATTATGGCGACTGTTCTTTGGGATAGGCAAGAAATGCTGCTTATTGACTTTCTCGAGTGTGGTGCGACAATCAGCTCTGATCGGTACTGCCAAACATTGCGCAAGCTTAGAAGAGCAGTGCAAAACAAGTGCCCAGGAAAGTTATCGTCAAAAATTTTGTTTTTCATGACAATGCCCGACCTCACACGGCAAACTTACTGTCTCATTCAAATGGGAAATTCTCCCACATCGCCCCTCCCAGAATGACTTACCACCGACTGGTTTTCATTTTGTCCCACATTTTAAGAGATTGCTTGCGGAACGGCGTTTTTTTTTAGACGACGAGCGCCGGGCGGGCGTCACTGAATGGCTGAGATTGAACATGGCGGATTTATGTGACGAAGTACGTTAAAAGCCTGTCCAACGGTAATATAAGTGTCTTTATTTTTTTGGTGATTATGTAGAAAAGTAGCATTTTAGTCACTCTTTTAGATGGATATAATAAAATATTCTTCCTGTACCTTCTGTTTGCTTTATTACCAAATTTTCAATAGTTTCTGAATAACCCTCGTAGTATGTTGCAAAGTATCGACCTTCAGTAAAAGGGAAACACTAATGTTAGCACTTATTCTGTACCTTTTTTATTCGTTCTTCTTTCTCCTCTCTAGCATAGAAGAAGAACCCTTTCCTCCTCTCTAGCATACCTACCATATAATTCATGAAGAAGACTAGAGGAAGAAACATTGCAAAATTGTAGCCAAATAAAATTCTTGCTATTGAAAAGAATTGTCGATTTCATCTTTACCAAAATAAAAATAAAATTTAGTATTAACGTAGGTGAATTGGAAAGATCCCCCCGTCCCCTGGACCCACCCTAGGCTTATTCATACCTGAAAATCACAATTTTTTCAAGATTTTCTTTTTTGTTTCAAAACAACGAAGTTAATGGGACAGTCGAACATTTTCGTCAGTGTTGTCACGGTGAACTGTTAAAATAAATAAGCAAACTAATTAGTTTGACTAGGTTTTTCATCCATGAACATTCAAACATAAACAATTTGTCAAAAGCAATTAAATTTTCAAATGAAAGCTAGTCCTTCTTAATCTGTTCGGTGCCATAATAATTTTAGCCTATTGCTCGCTAATTTATTACCCACATTTCGTTTGAACCAGCTATTGTCAAAAATTACATAGCTGCATGTGAGACCTTTTCTAATTATAATTATATTCCCGGCTTTCCTTTTATATATATATATATATATATATATATAATAATTTCCTTAGAGATTATTTCCTTAGAGAAAAACAAGTTTTCAATAAATTAAACCAAGAGCTCTAACTAAATCTATATTTGAAGCTCTAAATCTATAGCTGAAATTATATTGGCAGTTCACAAAACCTTACATTGCCAGCAAGTTCTACCATGCCTATGAAATTTTTATTGAGAAGTACTCACCAAAAATAATAAATCATCAATAAGCTCATTGCACGGGCCAGGAACATTGGACGTGCATCTGGGTTTCAACTAGAATTGTCATTTTAAAGCATACATCGAAAGATCACAACCAAAAACAAGCCCCTGAACTGCACGACCAGTTCCACCAGCTGAAGAGGGGACGGGAAGCTTCAGTTCTATGTCGGTATTGTATATGTCAGCAATATCGGGAAGCTCAGGAAACATGAATTTAACCCCCTGTTTGCGAAGACAGTTAACCCTCACGAACTGCTTTTCTACAACACCAACAACTTTGCCAACATAATACACATGGCCTTTCTTCTTTCCTTACTTGCACTTGACAAGAACAAAGTCTCCGGTTTGAATGTCCTTGTCTACCTCATCCTTATCAACCTCGTGGAGGTGTAGAGAACCGTCAGATGAACTATTGTCAAAGCCACCACCACTACTTCTCCCTGGAGATTCAACTTGCTTGCGTTTCTTGGTAGTGGGCTGCTTGGGTACATGCGTTTTACTGTGCTTTTCCTTTCTCGCTCGTTCTTCAGCTACTAAAGCATCTTTTTCGGGTGTATCGGTAAGAATACGAGGTCGACCTTTCTTTCTTGTATTCCTTCTGGGTTTTGTCATATATGCTCTCGGATATGGTCTTACCACTTCAGGAGTTTGTTATCCTTGCTTGGTTTTGGGACAAAAAGTTGAAGAAGGAGAGGGAGAGGGTATTGGTTCCATATCAAGTAACAAATCAACCGGGGGTGGACGATTTGTCACCTCAGCAGGTAGAAAGTCTAACTCGGAAAATATACTTCTGTTGAAGGACCAAATTCCAGCGTTCGTGAAACAAACTTTTATATTTTCTAGGTTGAACATGCAAAGAACTGGTTCTTTGCAGAGCTGAGCAGTCTCATGAATCGTAATTCGTTGACCTGGATGGATCTGCAGCCAGGTGTTCAGTGATTCTCTCATCGCAAAATTGAATGGCCCATAGACAGAGACGTCCGATGATTGTAAGCCGTGGGAACAATGGGGAGGAAAGGTCAGGAGGTGGACCGAATTGTCTTTGCACAGCCGCACTAATTCCACCGAAACATGGCTAGCGTGGTTGTTAAATAGCAATAGCAGTGGATCTTCTCTCGATGACTTCACCAGCTTGATGAAGTGCTCAATAAAAGCTACAAAATTGTTGGAGGTCATCCAACCACTAGGGTGAGAAAGCCCGAGACATCCTGGGGGGCCTCAAAAAAGCCGGTCGTTCAACTTCACCCGTGGGAATATAAAAACGGGGGGAAGAGCTTAACCAGTGGCTGAAATAAACCCGAGCATTGTAACATTTTCCCCTCTCTCTGCTGACACTGTCTGGGAAACTTGCTTCGATCCTTTCCTTGCGATTACTTTTGGAGCTGGCAATACAGTAGGAACCCCAGTCTCATCACAGTTCCAGATACGGTTTGGTGGGAGCTTGAATTTTTCATAAAGTTTAAAATACCTCAAATTCAGAGGTTACTACCTTCTGAATACTTTATCATAGATGGCGCTTATTGTCCCTAATATTCTTGTATTTTTAACTATTTATAAAAAATGTGACCACAAGCTGAGTTTTTATGCATAATATAAAGTAGGGGTTGTATTATTACTATAGTTAATTCTGGTTATTTAGGAACCTAACAGTACAATTTTTATTTCGTTTTGTATGTAGCCTTGGACTGTATGTTATATTAATATCTCCATTTTGGTTAACAAAAGGACTTTTTACAATTTTTGCCTGTATAATATCTGTATGGATAGGTTTAAAACATCCCCTAGCTCAAATGGGAAAAAAACTTCAATCAATCAGTTCATAGGCCTAGCTTTGGGAATCACATGGCCTAATAGGTAGGCTGTTGTGATTGTGTTTGTGGTTTTGGGGATTATAGTGTGTTTCCTCAGACATGTCAAAATATTAGGCTATTTAAATATCAGATTCAAAGAAACTTTAAAAAAAATTAAAATGAGCAAAACCACAAGCCAAATGAGAATCAGATATTAATCTAATGTCAGTGCTTAGAGCTTTTGAAATATTTACCTTTGATGGCATAATGGAGACAAGCATGGGTAGCCTATAGCCATCATATTGTCTAGGGGGGGGCAGTCAATAGTGTGATGGAGGGCCAGTGGATGTGATGGATGGATCTAAATGCTACGGTATGTCCCGGGAAGGTACTTTGAAGTACCTACCTCCACTCCTCCCCCCCCCTATATAATGGTAAATTACTGCACATTACTAGTTGTTTTAGCTCACATTTCATCCTTAGCTCACACATTACTATCATAATTATAAATCACTGCTTACCTTACACAACTTCAGCTTTCACCTTGTTCATTAAAATATATGGTAAAATTCTACTTTAGCTACTTCTGGCTATCTTGGAAAGGGATTAGGAAATTTTCAGGGATGGGTCTACAGGCTAAAGTATGTCCCGGGAAGGTATTTTGAAGTACCTACCTCCACTACTTCTCCCTCTAGAGGGTCCTGACCTTTGATGACCTTTAAAATTCTGTGTGTTATAAAAGTGAAACCTTATAAAATAGAGCTTCTGCTTAAAATGAAGTCCAACAAAATTGTTTTCAGCTTCACAACTTTGCTCAATCCTGATTTATAGAGTTTTAAAGATATGCAAATACATTTCCTAAATTTGGAAAATTAACATTGATATGGCTTAAAATACTGCTCAAATAACAGGAATTGCATTTTCAGAACTAAAGCCAGAGAAAAAGAATCTTATAACAGAAAATTAAGGTAAAATTTTGTTTTGTCAAAATTAATGAGTTTTGTCAAAAGGTATATACCTGTCATGTAGGCAAATTTCAGGATCCTCTAGAGGGAGAAGGAGAGGAGATAAGTACTTCAAAATACCTTACCAGGACATATTTTAGCCTGCAGACCCATCCCAGAAAGTTTCAGTTTCCTAACCTCACCCCTTTCCAATATAGGTAAAAGTAACTAAAGTAGAATTTTACCAAATATATTCCAAAATCCTATTTTGATTTAACAATCCATTTAACTTATTTACTCCATTTAACTTATTTACTATATAGCTGACATTGCTTATTGAACCCGTTTGTGATGTCACAACTTAGTTTATCATAACCCCCTTAACAGTAGCATGCAGGTGCCATTGGGGTAGAAGACAACTCTGTGTTGATAAGCCATTTAAACTTTATTAATTAGGGAAAGGATTTGACAAGAGGTAGACCAGTAAGAAAATCCAAATTGTTATTAGAGGACAAATTATGTTAAGAGAAGATGTTTTTATTTTTATAGGTCCATGTGCTCATGAAGGGAAGAGGTTTTTAAAATTCCCCTTCCCCTGAAACTCAAAAATTTCTAAAATTCTATTTTAGAAGCTTTTTAAATATTTTTAAAGGACTAATTAACAGAGCGCAACAAACACCAGAATTGTCTTTAAATGACAAGCTACGTCATCGAAAGATGTTTTTGAAGTCCCGCCTCCCCAAACTCAAAAATTCCTAAAATTCTACTCAAGAACCTTTTTAAATATTTCTAAAGCACTAATAGATAAAGCACTACAAATATCAGAATTGACTTCAGAGGTCAAATTATGATAGGGGAAGATGTTTTTGAAATCCCCCTTCCCCCCAAACTCAAAATTTTACTTTAGAAGCTTTTTTAAATATTTCTACAGTTCTCATACATAGAGCGCTACAAACATCAAAATCAACATTCAGAGGACAAATTATGTTATGGGAAGATGTTCTTAAAATCCCCCTTCCCCCAAAACTCAAAATTTTCCAAAATTCTACTTTAGAAGCTTTTATAAATGTTTCTAAAGTGCTATGGCACAGAGCGCTACATACATCAGAATCAACTTTAGAGGACAATTTATGTCATGGGAAGATGTTTTTGAAATCCCCCTTTCCCTCATACTCAAAATTTTCCAAAATTCTACTTTAGCGGCTTTTTTAAATATTTCTAAAGCGCTAAGACATAGAGCACTACAAACATCAGAATCAACTTTAGAGGACAATTTATGTCATGGGAAGATGTTTTTGAAATCCCGCTTACCCCCAAACTAAAAATTTTCTAAAATTCTACTCTAGAAGCTTTTTAAATATTTCCAAAGCACTAACAGATAGCGCGCTAAAAACATTAGAATCAACTTTAGAGGCCAAATTAATTCTACAATAATTCCCCCTTCCCCCCAAACTAAAAATTTTTTGAAATCCCCCTTTGCCCCAAACCTAAAAATTTTCCAAAATTCCACTTTAGAAACTTTTTTAAATATTTCTAAAACGCTAAGGCATAGAGCGCTACAAACATCAGGATCAACTTTAGAGGACAAGCTATGTCATGGGAAGATGTTTTTGTACTACCCATTATCCATTGAAATTTTGACAAAACAACATTTTACCTTAATTGTCAGTTATCAGTTTCTTTTTCTCTGGTTTTAACTCTGAAAATGCAATTTCAGTTATTTGAGCAGAATTTTAAGCCATATCAATATTACAAGTTATGTCATGGGAAGGTGTTTTTGAAATACCCATTGAAATTTTGACAAAACAACATTTTACCTTAATTTTCAGTTATCAGTTTCTTTTCCTCAGGCTTTAGTTCTGAAAATCATTTGAGCAGAATTTTTAGCCATATCAATGTTTTATTTCCAAAATTTAGGAAATGTATTTGCATATATTTAAAACCTTATAATTTGGGATTGAGCAAAGTTTTGAAGCTGAAATAATTTTGTTGTACTTCATTTAAACAGAAGATCTATTTTGCAAGGTTCCATTGCTATAACTCACAGACTTTTAAAGGTCATTCAATGTTTTTGAAATCCTCCTTACCATTCATCCCATTCCCCCTTCATACTCTAAAATCTGGTTGATAATTTGAAATTTGAAAAGCCTTATTTTCCACAGGGGTATTTGGGGGGGGGTATTTTCTGTGAGGGTATTTCCCATGGAGGGGGGGGGGGATTTTCTGGCAGGTATTCACCAAGAACCACAAATTTGATGGTATGAGTTTTATTAAAATCTTTGACTTTTAGGGGTTGTTTCCTCCTTTTACAAAACTCAAGACAGATTTTTTAGACAGGCAAATTATCAACCAAATTTTAGAGCACCTATGATTCCGGTGCAGCACATTGCAACAAAATGGTCAGCTTAGATTAGTATAAGCAGGGGCACTGTAAGCAGGTTGCTGACCACCGCCCTCCCCCTGCTATCAAATCCCCTTGCAGCTAACCTTTTCACCCTCAAAGAAAATTTTTATATAAGTTCCAGCATTTTTTACATATTTTAAATCATGGATGTAAAAAAGAAAAGCAAAATTTCTCAACATTATAGGATTTAGCTATTTGAATATGTTTTATGTCTTTGTCTAACAAATACCCATTTGTCTGGTTTATTTGTCTAACAAATACCCGTTTGTCTGGTTTCCTTGTACAGTCTATAGCGGTGGGTTATTTATAACGCACACATACCGAATAATCTATGTTTGTTTTGATTATATTTTTTTGGAAACCCCTTAACATTTTGAGTTGGGTAACTGCATAAAACATATTCAAATAGCTTAATTGGGGGGGGGGGGCAAGTGTTGTAAATTATGCAACACTTGCCCCCAGAACCGGGGGGGCAAGTGTTGTAAATTATGCCCTGGGGGCACATCATTTTTTTTTTATGGAAGGGACGATTGTATAAACTTCAAAGGGGGCTTATTCGACTGTAAATCGGAATTTCTAGTGCCCTTTTTTAGAGTCTAAAGTGATCGTAGGCCAATTACCCCCTGTCCCTGCAAGGTTGTTTTCCCCAAATGCATCTGATCAAAATTTTGAGATGTCATTTTGTTAAAAATAGTTTAAAGATCAAATAACAAAAACTCAGGGGTCAATACCCCCCCCCCCCCCGAGTCCAAGGGGAAGGGTTATAAGTTATGCTCTGGGGGCAGATAAGGTTTTATGTAAGGGGTGGTTTTATAAACATCAGAGGTTGCTAATTTGATCAGAAATTGAAAGTTTTAGTTTCCCTTTTGAGAGTCATCAAAAGTAATTGGCAGAAATTATAAATTGAAAGTTCTAGTCCCCTTTTTAAGAGGTCAGAAGTGATCCAGTGGCAGCTAGCCTTGCCTCTACCAACCCCAAGGCCATAAAGCTCCAATGTTTTATTGTATTTTTTTCCAAAGGCACTTCATGTGGAAGGTATGGTCGTGTCAACTTTGGAGGGGGCTCCTTTGATTGGAAATCAGAAGTTATATTGCCCTTTTTAAGAGTCAAAAGTGATTGAAGGGTAAATGTCCCCCCCACCTTTTCCTTGTTGGTAGAGATTTTTGTTTGTTTCAAGTTTGATTTGCAGACTCACTTGAAGTTTCACTTGTTTTAATATTTATTTATTCATTTATATTGGTATCTATTGTAGGTTTGTTTTCTATGACTGTTCTTTTTGGGTTTCATTTATGCTTCAATAGTAAGTATTGAAGTTGGTTCAATACTTACTATCATATACTTACTTCATTTTTTTTTGTTTTAAGCTGGAGTTGCATGTTCAATTTAAGCTTTACTTGTTTTAAGATTTATTTATTCATTTATATTATTACCTGTTGTATGTTTTTGCTATGATTGTTTATATAGTTTATTCTCGTTTTGGGTTTCATTTATTCTTTAATAGTAATTTCTGGTTGTTTTGACTTTGAGTTATTGTAGGTTTCTATTTCTCTGTTCTCAAGTTAATATGGCCTTTACTTTTCTTAAAAAAATACTTTTTTTTTATTGGAAAGCCTTTTTAAATTAATTTAACACGAAACCAGCTAATGACCTAATTTCCTACCTTAACCACAGTAATTCTATTTTCGTACATAGCACTAATCACTTTAATGTATTTATCTTGTATACCATACAAGAATAAGCCCTTTGCTAAAGCTCTTCTTTCAACAGAATCAAACGCTTGCTCATAGTCTATAAAACTGAGGACCAAAGGTGTTTGGTAACTCACGCACTTCTCAATTATTAACCTAAAAGGGAAAATTTGGTTGACACATCCTCTACTGCTCCTAAAACTAAACTGTTCTTTTCTTAAAACTTTATATACAGCATCGCTAAGCCTAAAAAGTATTATCAGAGGCAACGCTGTAGGGTTGCCTATAATAAAGGCCATACGGCTCCAATGTTTTATTATTTATTTGTTATTTATTTTTTCCCCCAGAGGCACTTCATACGGAAGGGGTCGTCGTAGAAACTTCAAAGGGGGCACATTCGATTGGAAATCGAGAATTCTAGTGGCCTTTCTAATAGTCAAAAATTATTGGAGGGCAACTTGTCGTAGAAACTTCAAAAAAGGCTTATTCGATTGGAAATTCAAACGAATAGTGCCCTTTTTAATAGTCAAAAGTGATTGGAGGGCAACTACCCCCCCCCCACGCCCATCATTCCCCCAAACACATCCAATCAAAAATTTTGAGATAGCCATTTTGTTCAGTATAGTTGATTTCCGGATAGAAAATATGTTTTTGAGGAGGACAATCCCCCACAACCCTCAGGGCAAGGGTTTTAAGTTATGCCCTGGGGGCAAATAAGGTTTTTATAGAAGCTGTTGTTGTAGAAACTTCAAAAAAGGCTCATTCGATTAGAAATTCAAAGGGCTAGTGCCCTTTTTAATAGTCAAAAGTGATTGGAGGGCCACTAGCCCCCCTCCCCCCACGCCCATCATTCCCCCAAACACAACCAATCAAAATTTTGAGATAGCCATTTTGTTCAGCGTAGTTAATTTCCACATAGAAAGCATGTTTTTGAGGAGGACACTCCCCCACAACCCTCAAGGCAAGGGTTTTAAATTATACCCTGGGGTCATACTAGGTTTTTATAGAAGGCAGTGTTGTAGAAACTTCAAAAAAGGCTCATTCAATTGGAAATTCAAAGGGCTAGAGCCCTTTTTAATAGTTGAAAGTGATTTGAGGGCAACTAACCCCCCTCTCACCTCCACCCTTTGCCCAAACACGTCCAATCAAAATTTTGAGACAGCCATTTTATTAAACGTAGTTTTAAGTTCTGGAAATTAGGTCTTCGAGGATGACAACTCCCCCACAGCTGTCAGGGCAGGGGTTGTAATTTAAGGATTCTCGGAATCCTAGTACGTAGA